>NC_086341.1:47610722-47738222 GCF_032445375.1 Bacillus rossius redtenbacheri | reverse complement strand
AATATGTTTGCTTTCAAACATTCAATAAATGGGGGGAAAATGTTTTAAAACCATATTATTCCAACACTTATGATAAAAAGTTTCCTTTATGTATGTTTATGTTTACAATCACTGCCATACAATACATGATGTTTGTTAAAATACAATTTTATGCAATATACTGAAGGTACACAATGTTCATAGTTACGTGTCAGTTGGCACCCTTAGTCAACTCTTCTCTTCCTTGCCATTCCAGTGGGTATTCAGATGCACGTACATAGTCCTACGATATTTAACTTGCCAATCATTGAGCGAGGGCATAACTAAAAGTGTTTTCTATTGCTTACAATTAATTTTTTTTTTTCTTCATTCATACGTAAGAATCCCAAAATTAAACATTTTCAGGTGGCGAAGGAGTAGACGTTCTCACTCTTAATGTTGTCATCATGAATCGTGAGACAATTTTACAAAAAATGTGGCAGTGTATCTTTAAAGACAAACAAAATTTAACCAGGGAACAAGACGAAGTTGAAAAATTGTTGGCTTGTTTCAAAAAATTCATGTATCAAGTATACTATGTTTGGTTTTAACATTAAAGTTGTTTACATAGCTTGGTAAGTCCATTGGTACAAAGCTCGAACATTGTTAAGTGCTAAATTCTGATTTCCTGCTTATAACGTTTTCCTGCTTATAATGTTTTTTTCTTGTGCTCCCTTGAAAAACATTATAACAGGGTTCTACTGTACATGATAACAGGGTTATACTGTACATGATAACAGGGTTCTACTGTACATGATAACAGGGTTCTACTGTACATGATAACAGGGTTCTACTGTACATGATAACAGGGTTCTACTGTACATGATAACAGGGTTCTACTGTACATGATAACAGGGTTCTACTGTACATTATAACAGGGTTCTACTGTACATGATAACAGGGTTCTACTGTACATGATAACAGGGTTCTACTGTACATGATAACAGGGTTCTACTGTACATGATAAAAGTACGTTATCTTGGGGAATGGTACCACGACAGGTAAAAAGAAGAAAAAAATACCTAGTTAACTTCAGAGGTTATCAGTGTTGAATTTTTTTTAATTTACTCTATTTCCTAAAATATTATTCCTAGAATAATTTTTCCTTGAATATGTAATCCTTTGATACTAAGGATTTGATGGGATTCGAGGATTTGAGGATTTTATTGCCCCATCCCTAATTATAACATTTTTACGTATCGGAATTGAAAGTTTCTTAAGGGTTACATGAAATTGTTAGCAAGTTTATTTGCATTTAAAATACTATTTTCTTGACACTTTGAATTCCTATGTTTGTTGAGCCAGGTTCGACAACCTAGGTTTACTTTTGCAAGAGGCATTTAAAAAGTAAATCTACCTGGTTACAGCATAAAACTTGCCATCATTATTTGGTTGTGTTATCAGTTCTCTTAATGCATTAAAATTAGTGGTGCAAGGATGCGGATACCGATGAATCATAATCGGTGATTATGGGTACTTTTCGATTAATCGTAATCTGAGATTATCTTAACGATTACTTTGCCGATTATCTACGTCCCGGCGTAATTAAGTAAGTTTTTACCGTGTAATATTTTGTTACACATTTTAGGACGAAATACAGTAATATTTGTATATATTACTAAATTCATCTAACTCCGTCATATCATAATTACAGATATTTCGTTAAGTTTAGTAAATCTCATTGCCTCGAACAATAAAAAATACATTTTTCCTACACGTTTATTTACGTTTCGTCTTTTGTTCTGTCTTTTGTTTAGTGGCCTTGTACATTACCTATAGCCAGAGACGTAAAATAGATGGCACGCAATCAAAATACCACAAGCAGTTGCAGTGGATTCTATGACAATCAATCTTTTCGAGTCGTAGTAGCGGTTCAAAATTGTGGTCCTGATACCTTTTATAGTTTATCATTGCATTTTACAAACTCGTTATGGGCGTCTTTGGTAACATTATCCGTTGTTGTGTTATTTGTATGAGACGTGAAAAGTGAAAAAGTATTTATAATTTTATATATTCAGTCAACATATCACATGTGCTAGAATTGGTTTTGAGTCATTTTTATATAATTATAGTGAGATGGCGTTTAGGGAGAAAAAAATTGAAGTGTGGAAACATTTTTCTATAAACTCAAGTGAACAAAATAAAGCAACATGTTTACATTGTTAAATGGTAATTTCTCGATGCAACCTTATGTGATAGTCGATAATAATGCTAGTTTTCCGCAACAAAAACTTACCCATTGTAAATTACAATTACTGTATTAGACTGTAGTTCAAGTTGTTTACTATAAAAAATATAAATAGAAGTTAATTTAATTTACACTTTACAATGACTTAATAGTGTATTTTATATATTTTTATACTGTTATTAGAACTGTATTCTCAATTTTACATAAATTCACATGGGAATAAAAATTGTTGTGTGCATTATTACACTTAAACAAATTTGTTCATTATAATCGGTAAAGTCATATCGGTGCACCACTAATTAAAATAGCTGTTTGAATACGAGCACTGCGCTATTATAGCACGGCTGAAACACTGTCTCAAATTGAGTCATATTATTGATATAAATCTCCACTTTCGTGTACAGAAAATTGACTCAGTGAAAGTTTTTAATAAATAATTATGAAGTAAATTTATTTACAAGCCTAATTCAGCTTTAAGACAACATATATTTAATAAGGATAAATAAGACACTATTTCCAATGTAACAAGTAACATCTAAGCACGAAATACTTTAGGAAAACTTAATGATGTGATTTTTAGCATATTTGGGAATTATTTCAAATGTCTTGGCTTGAGCTGTCAACAGACAAACATTGCCACTGCTGTCGCAATACTAAAGCGGTAGTGGGAAGGCGGATATCCAATCGAAGCTGTTATTATCTACCCAAGAAATGTTTTGACAGCTGTTCATTTTTGGCGGATTGACTGGTTTACTTCCTAACAAAAAACGCAGCTAGCGAATACCGCGGATGTTATTTATGACTCTACAAAGCGTGAAATTCAGTTTTTAATGAATTCTACTCAAAGAAAAAATCTTCAGAATCTTCAAAGTTTTTTTAATTTTACAAGATGAAGTCGAAGAAAATTAATCTTCACTTCAACTTCGGCTCTCTGAAGCTTCGCATATCCCTAATTACCAGGGACAAGATTATACGGTGAACTGCGATAAAACCAATATAACACCGAAATGCAACTAAAGTCATTTAAATTAATCAGCATTATTACTCAAAATCTAACTCAAATCACAAAAAAAAACCTAATTTTTAATATAATAAATTCAATTAATGTAATTTATTTAGCAGAAAATTTGTACCAAAACATATGTCGAAATAGATTGAAAAATTTTTAAAATCATTTAAATATTCAATTGTTATTAGGTAACTCACTTTTTACATCATGGCATTGGAACATCTTTCAGACAGACACACAAAATACTCGCAAATCTATTTTTATCGTTCCAAGTAGTGAAACATGCTCTTATTAAAAATTAGTATATTGTGTAAGGGCAATATATGATAGTTGAAATAATATGTCAAAAATGTTTAAAAATAATCTATATTTGTGAATCAAAGGAATTCAAAAAATAATAATAAAAACATTTAACACTGAAATCTCCTGTTTTAAAAACGAGATCAGCCTAGAAATAAAACCAAATACGTAATCTTCTCCCACACATGCACACTCATGGAACTGGTATTGAGAAGTGTGACCGGGTGAACCGCGTGGCACGCACCGAGGTGGTGGTGGTGCAGGTGGCGGTGCAGGTGGTGACGGGCAGCGTGGTCACGATCACGCCCGAGTGCTGAGCCGCGCCGGGCACGTTCAGCAGCAGCGAGATGGGCACCGCCAGCCCCGGGATGGACACCTGCAGGCACAGCGACACTCCGCCGTTCCCTCCACCTCTTCACCGTCAACACACCATGCATCACCACAATGCAACAACAAATCAGCATATCTAACCAAAACTCAGCCCCGATTACAAAAACATTATCTTTTAATATTTATTTATTTATTTATTTATAATTGTAACATGCCAACTAACAGGACAAAGCCTTTAATGGTAGGCGCACAATTAGACACAAACACACTCACAATAGTAATAAGCGTAAAAGAAAAACACAAAACAATACAATATTAAAAAAAAATCACACATAACAAAGACAATAAAAAAAATTCAAATGTTACAATTTAGACAACACAGAACTAAAACACACATGATCATAAAGAACTAAGGAAAATAATGAAAGTCTTTATCAAATTTATTAAAGTTGGTTATTAGCCTAAAGATAAGATCATTATTTCCGTTAACTGAACATAAAGTGGAAGTTAAATGACTATTAAAAGGAGGTACTCTTAAACCAGTGTTGTCAAGTATATATTTACAGTTCAATTTTTTAGTTTTTAATGAAAATAGAGTCAAGTAATTCTCTTTGACTTGAGAGAGATATCAGATTGGGTAGAGGAAGATGTTTTTGATTAATAATATTTATTAAATTCAATGAATGTATATTATTTAGAACAATGAAAGTACCAAAAATGTACGAGAGATGTTTCAATCGTAAGTTTCAAAAATTATTTGAAAGAGCAGATAATACAGAAGGTGAAATAAACCACGCCCGTTGCTGGTTCAAAGACGGAGGAACTACGCACGCGCAGAGCGCCGAGGAAGAGAGAGTAGCAGCAGACCGGCTTGCCCGAGGTTATTCGACCACAAGTCACGATGGCAGACAGACGTGTGCTCCTCTGTTTACAACTGATAGCTCTCAATAAAACTACTTGTTACCATACCATTTGTTTCAGCTATCGTGATTAACTATAAGCCGTTCTTTAAAAATTCAGTAATTTTTAATTTAATAATTACAAAACATTATTTTGTTATTACTATTAAACTAAATTTGAGTTTGCAATTGAGTTACACAAGAATTATTTTACTTTACTTTTACACTGTTAAAAAAAATACTGTGAATTTCCTGTTTGCAAGTAAATCAGAGGTCTTTATTCAATGAAAACAAGCAAAAATGCTGCAATTTTAATATGATGGTAATTAATGTGTGTCATATCTTCATTTTTTAAGAAAAGTTTGGTAATGAATAGTTATAGTATAATTTTCATTCACGTTGACTTGGATAATGTATTAAGAATAGTCTACTAGTCATAAGACTCATAAAACACGTATATTAATTAAAAAAAGTTAAAACACTACTTGAAGACAAACCGTTAAAATAAATATTTACCGTATTTAATCGCATAATGTCCGCCATCGCATAATGTCCGCAAATTTCTTTTTAAATACTTGAAATGGAATTTTTAAAATCCGCATAAATTCCGCACCAGACACAAAGCAACCTTGGCCACCCCTGAAAGGCACAGTAACGGGATGGAAAATTACCGACGCTGTCAACAATGCTTTGACCTTGAGTTGTTCATTTCTCCGGAGCGGTCGCTGAGAGGGTTTGTAGCGTGGTGAAACCGTCTGGACTCAGAAACTCGCACTCCACTGCGCAGCTGCCTGCGACGTCACGCGAGTTGCAAGGGGATGGGCTATATATAGCACAAGCCAGTACACGTCAACTCACACTACGTCACAAAGTAGGGGAGGTAGCTGAGAAGTGGTGGGGGTACATGCGCACGGTTTTTTTATACACACAGTGGGCAAGGGACAGGGAGGAAGGCTCGCCGGCGCCGGCTAATGCAGACATTAGACATCTGCCCCGTGTCGTCAGTGGCCGTCTCAATGAAAGATTAAAAAAATATCTTTTCACACAAAGCGTTTATTTTGTGTAGGCTGGCTGCGGCTTCTGAACGTAAGATCGCACAAGCGAGTGAGAGAAGAAAAAAAAATGAGTGGCGTCTTCCACTAATCGCCGGCACCCAATTATCTCGCCACCTGTCACATTTCTCACGTCCGTTGCGGAGGGTCGCCAGTCACCAGCGCTCTGCTAGTAAACTAATTATGAGAGAACAATTTTTTTACTCTACACAAAACGTAAAATTTTGAGGAAAAATTTTTTTTTTCGGACTTCACATCATAATGTCCGCACCCCATTTTTTTGGTCAAAAATGTAGCCAAATTAATGCGGACATTATGCAAGTAAATACGGTAAATACAAAAACTTCTGTAAACATTAGAAATGTTCACATGATTAACTTAATTATTGTTTCAGCATCATGTGTGTATTTTATCTGAAAATATGTTAAACTATCTTTTTAATGTGTTTAAGTATTGAGTTAGTGCATGTTGGACGATCTAAGGTTAATTCATAGCCGTTCAAACTATATTTATATTGGAATTCATTTCGTCTTTGCAGTACATCAAATTAAAGATTTAATATGCTGTTTCCTGATATGTTTTGCATCATTGCACATTATAACACAGTCTTCCAGTATTGTAACCACTAGCAGTAGGAAGCTGAGGTTATTCCATCGTTCCTCCTAGCATAGTTGCTCGTTGTCCGGCGGAAGTAAGGAATTATATTCAGGCAAAAAAGTACAGAATGGAAGGTTCTGCACAAGAAGTCTCCAGCGTGAGGGCCGGTCTCACTGATCCAGGGACACAGCACTGGAGGCATGAAGCTGAACGGTGACCGCGGGTTTATGTAGTTTTGCCGTAAGTACGAGTTGAAGAAGACTGTTTTCTTCACGCAGACTTCCACAGCACATCTCCGTCGGTCAATGTCAGCCATCGTGTGTTTCAAGACTCCAGTCCTAGCAGAGCAGTTTTTACATATGTCATAGCTGAGACCAACCCTTTATAGCGATCTGCAGCCCAATGTCCAGTCATCGTACATTCTACAGACGTAGTTGTAGGTTTTTACTACACAGCTAGTTGGCGTCTATCCTGATCTGACATAGAACAGTACCAGGGCTCCTGTAATATCAGAGCTTCGTCCACCCTATCTGTGAGTTATGCAGAGTACATATATTTATCCCCGTAAACCGTGCGTACATTTGAGGCTGATACCTATTCTCATGATAAATGCTAATTTTATATTAGCATCTCAATGGGTCATCCTGCATGTAAGAAATAGCTGTTCAAAGAGTTTACAGACTATGTAAGTAAGTAACCTAACATTTTATTGCAATGAGTGCGCTGACTAACTGGGAAATGAAGCGCTCACCTGCACATTCTGCAGCCCCTGCAGGCTGGCCAGACTGAGCCGCTGCAGGTTGACGTTGACGCTGGGCTGCGACGGCGGCTGCGGGGGGCTGGAGAGGGGGGAGGGCGTCAGCGCGGGGCCCTTGGGCGAGGGCGAGGCGGCAGGCGGGCAGCTGTAGGGCGAGGGCGGGGTCCTGGAGGAGGGGCAGGCCAGCCGCTCGCTGGTGAGACGCTCCAGCAGCGCCGAGGTGTTGCTGGTGGCCCCCGGGATGGGGTTGTCCGCCGAGGGGCTCCCTGCAACCAGGCACACTCCCTCGCTCTCTCGCTCTCTCACTCCCTGGCTCCCTAGCTCCATGGCACCCTCGCTCCCTGGCTCCCTGGCTCCCTCGCTCCCTGGCTCCCTGGCTCCCTGGCTCCCTGGCTCCCTGGCTCCCTGGCTCCCTGGCTCATTCGCTCCCTGGCTCCCTGGCTCCCTGGCTCCCTGGCTCCCTCACTCCCTCGCTCCCTGGCTCCCTGGCTCCCTGGCTCCCTGGCTCCCTGGCTCCCTGGCTCCCTGGCTCCCTCGCTCCCTGGCTCCCTGGCTCCCTGGCTCCCTGGCTCCCTCGCTCCCTCGCTCCCTGGCTCCCTGGCTCCCTTGCTCCCTTGCTCCCAGGCTCCCTGGCTCCCTCGCTCCCTGGCTCTCTCGCTCCCAGGCTCCCTGGCTCCCTGGCTCCCTGACTCCCTCGCTCCCTGGCTCCCTGGCTCCCTGGCTCCCTCGCTCCCTGGCTCCCTGGCTCCCTGGCTCCCTGACTCCCTCGCTCCCAGGCTCCCTGGCTCCCTGGCTCCCTGACTCCCTCGCTCCCTGGCTCCCTGGCTCCCTGGCTCCCTGGCTCCCTGGCTCCCTGGCTCCCTGGCTCCCTCGCTCCCTGGCTCCCTGGCTCCCTGGCTCCCAGGCTCCCTGGCTCCCTGGCTCCCTGACTCCCTCGCTCCCTGGCTCCCTGGCTCCCTGGCTCCCTGGCTCCCTGGCTCCCTCGCTCCCAGGCTCCCTGGCTCCCTGGCTCCCTGACTCCCTCGCTCCCTGGCTCCCTGGCTCCCTGGCTCCCTGGCTCCCTGGCTCCCTGGCTCCCTCACTCCCTCGCTCCCTGGCTCCCTGGCTCCCTGGCTCCCTGGCTCCCTGGCTCCCTGGCTCCCTGGCTCCCTGACTCCCTCGCTCCCTGGCTCCCTGGCTCTCTCGCTCCCAGGCTCCCTGGCTCCCTGGCTCCCTGACTCCCTGACTCCCTCGCTCCCTGGCTCCCTGGCTCCCTGGCTCCCTGGCTCCCTGGCTCCCTGGCTCCCTGGCTCCCTGGCTCCCTGGCTCCCTGGCTCCCTGACTCCCTCGCTCCCAGGCTCCCTGGCTCCCTGGCTCCCTGACTCCCTCGCTCCCTGGCTCCCTGGCTCCCTGGCTCCCTGGCTCCCTGGCTCCCTCACTCCCTCGCTCCCTGGCTCCCTGGCTCCCTGGCTCCCTGGCTCCCTGGCTCCCTGACTCCCTGGCTCCCTGGCTCCCTGGCTCTCTCGCTCCCAGGCTCCCTGGCTCCCTGGCTCCCTCGCTCCCTGGCTCCCTCGCTCCCTGGCTCCCTGGCTCCCTCGCTCCCTGGCTCCCTGGCTCCCTGGCTCCCTGGCTCCCTGGCTCCCTGGCTCCCTGGCTCCCTCGCTCCCTGGCTCCCTCGCTCCCTGGCTCCCTGGCTCCCTGGCTCCCTGGCTCCCTCGCTCCCTGGCTCCCTGGCTCCCTGGCTCCCTGGCTCCCTGGCTCCCTCGCTCCCTGGCTCCCTGGCTCCCTGGCTCCCTGGCTCCCTCGCTCCCTGGCTCCCTCGCTCCCTGGCTCCCTGGCTCCCTGGCTCCCTGGCTCCCTGGCTCCCTGGCTCCCTGGCTCCCTGGCTCCCTGACTCCCTCGCTCCCTGGCTCCCTGGCTCTCTCGCTCCCAGGCTCCCTGGCTCCCTCGCTCCTGGCTCCCTGGCTCCCTGGCTCCCTCGCTCCCTGGCTCCCTGGCTCCCTGGCTCCCTCGCTCCCTGGCTCCCTCGCTCCCTGGCTCCCTGGCTCCCTGGCTCCCTTGCTCCCTGGCTCCCTTGCTCCCTGGCTTTCTGGCTCCCTCGCTCCCTGGCTCCCTCGCTCCCTCGCTCCCTGGCTCCCTCGCTCCCTGGCTCCCTGGCTCCCTCGCTCCCTGGCTCCCTGGCTCCCTGGCTCCCTTGCTCCCAGGCTCCCTGGCTTTCTGGCTCCCTCGCTCCCTGGCTCCCTGGCTCTCTCGCTCCCAGGCTCCCTGGCTCCCTGGCTCCCTCGCTCCATGGCTCCCTGGCTCCCTGGCTCCCTGGCTCCCTTGCTCCCTGGCTCCCTTGCTCCCAGGCTCCCTGGCTCTCTGGCTCCCTCGCTCCCTGGCTCCCTCGCTCCCTGGCTCCCTCGCTCCCTGGCTCCCTGGCTCCCTCGCTCCCTGGCTCCCTCGCTCCCTGGCTCCCTCGCTCCCTCGCTCCCTGGCTCCCTCGCTCCCTGGCTCCCTGGCTCCCTGGCTCCCTGGCTCCCTGGCTCCCTCGCTCCCTGGCTCCCTCGCTCCCTGGCTCCCTCGCTCCCTGGCTCCCTCGCTCCCTGGCTCCCTGGCTCCCTCGCTCCCTGGCTCCCTGGCTCCCTGGTTCCCTCGCTCCCTGGCTCCCTGGCTCCCTGGCTCCCTCGCTCCCTGGCTCCCTGGCTCCCTCGCTCCCTGGCTCCCTGGCTCCCTGGCTCCCTGGCTCCCTGGCTCCCTGGCTCCCTCGCTCCCTGGCCCCTCGCTCCCTGGCTCCCTCGCTCCCTGGCTCCCTGGCTCCCTCGCTCCCTGGCTCCCTGGCTCCCTCGCTCCCTGGCTCCCTCGCTCCCTGGCTCCCTGGCTCCCTCGCTCCCTGGCTCCCTCGCTCCCTGGCTCCCTCGCTCCCTGGCTCCCTCGCTCCCTGGCTCCCTGCTCCCTGGCTCCCTGCTCCCTCGCTCCCTCGCTCCCTGGCTCCCTCGCTCCCTGGCTCCCTCGCTCCCTGGCTCCCTCGCTCCCTGGCTCCCTGGCTCCCTCGCTCCCTGGCTCCCTCGCTCCCTGGATCCCTCGCTCCCTGGCTCCCTCGCTCCCACGCTCCCTGGCTCCCTGGCTCCCTGGCTCCCTGGCTCCCTCGCTCCCTCGCACCCTGGCTCCCTCGCTCCCTCGCTCCCTGGCTCCCTGGCTCCCTCGCTCCCTGGCTCCCTCGCTCCCTGGCTCCCTCGCTCCCTGGCTCCCTCGCTCCCTGGCTCCCTCGCTCCCTGGCTCCCTGGCTCCCTCGCTCCCTGGCTCCCTGGCTCCCTCTCTCCCTGGCTCCCTCGCTCCCTGGCTCCCTCGCTCCCTGGCTCCCTCGCTCCCTGGCTCCCTCGCTCCCTGGCTCCCTGGCTCCCTCGCTCCCTGGCTCCCTCGCTCCCTGGCTCCCAGGCTCCCTGGCTCCCTCGCTCCCTCGCTCCCTCGCTCCCTGGCTCCCTGGCTCCCTCGCTCCCTGGCTCCCTCGCTCCCTGGCTCCCTCGCTCCCTGGCTCCCTCGCTCCCTCGCTCCCTGGCTCCCTCGCTCCCTGGCTCCCTCGCTCCCTGGCTCCCTCGCTCCCTGGCTCCCTCGCTCCCTGGCTCCCTGGCTCCCTGGCTCCCTCGCTCCCTGGCTCCCTCGCTCCCTGGCTCCCTGGCTCCCTGGCTCCCTCGCTCCCTGGCTCCCTCGCTCCCTGGCTCCCTCGCTCCCTGGCTCCCTCGCTCCCTGGCTCCCTCGCTCCCTGGCTCCCTCGCTCCCTGGCTCCCTGGCTCCCTTGCTCCCTCGCTCCCTGGCTCCCAGGCTCCCTGGCTCCCTGGCTCCCTCGCTCCCTGGCTCCCTGGCTCCCTCGCTCCCTGGCTCCCTGGCTCCCTCGCTCCCTGGCTCCCTCGCTCCCTGGCTCCCTCGCTCCCTGGCTCCCTCGCTCCCTGGCTCCCTGGCTCCCTGGCTCCCTGGCTCCCTGGCTCCCTGGCTCTCTCGCTCCCTGGCTCCCTCGCTCCCTGGCTCCCTCGCTCCCTGGCTCCCTGGCTCCCTGGCTCCCTCGCTCCTTGGCTCCCTCGCTCCCTGGCTCCCTGGCTCCCTGGCTCCCTGGCTCCCTGGCTCCCTGGCTCCCTCGCTCCCTGGCTCCCTCGCTCCCTGGCTCCCTGGCTCCCTGGCTCCCTGGCTCCCTGGCTCCCTGGCTCCCTCGCTCCCTGGCTCCCTGGCTCCCTGGCTCCCTGGCTCCCTGGCTCCCTGGCTCCCTGGCTCCCTCGCTCCCTGGCTACCTGGCTCCCTGGCTCCCTGGCTCCCTGGCTCCCTCGCTCCCTGGCTCCCTCGCTCCCTGGCTCCCTCGCTCCCTGGCTCTCTCGCTCCCTCGCTCCCTGGCTCCCTCGCTCCCTGGCTCCCTCGCTCCTTGGCTCCCTGGCTCCCTCGCTCCCTGGCTCCCTGGCTCCCTGGCTCCCTGGCTCCCTGGCTCCCTGGCTCTCTCGCTCCCTGGCTCCCTGGCTCCCTGGCTCCCTGGCTCCCTCGCTCCCTGGCTCCCTGGCTCCATGGCTCCCTGGCTCTCTCGCACGCCCAACACCACTTCACACCACCTTTACATTCAACTATGTTGTCCAGCACAAACATGAAGTAGCATTCAGTAGCTTTACCATAAATTCAATCTTGATATAAAAAAAAAAAGTTGTGATTTTCTTAGTATGCATATAGACACCTGAAAAATTTGCGGGTTCATTTCGTGTTTTGCTAAAATTCAAATAATTATACCTTAGAGCTGCTTCGGCAATTGGTTTACTGTTAATCTGGAGAGACTGAGGGCCAATTAGAAACCCTCGCTCATAGAAGTGTCGAATCACAGACCACCCAGTCAAGACTTCTTACAAGTCAACAGCCAATGAACAGTTGACATTTGGCCGAGTGTCTAGAGGATATTGGAGCCTATCCTGAAGGTCATCGAACCCGCGAATTTTTCCTGTCTCTACCGATACAACACCACACCTGTGCGAAACCCTACGAGGTAACAATACAATGGCCAGCATCTGCACATTTCATCTTTTCCTAAAACCTATTGCATAATTGTAAAAAAAAATTTCTGTAGGCAATAAAATTAAAAAGGTAAGACGAAGGTATTTATCGAAGTATACTATGGAAAATTTTTTTGTATTTATTTTTTATTTGGCTTACATGCAGGAAAAAGCAAGGTAGTTCAATTCACGATTAAATGAGACAGTTTTGACCGGTTCTTCAGCAGTGTTACCAAATTGGAATAAAAAAAGTAAATTAAATCATTAGGAAACACTAATCAAAACGAGATATCAAAAATAACGGGAATCTGAGTTGTATAGAAAGCAGCGCACAGGAGGCAGCATGTTGCGTATCAAGCGGTATCACAATGGTTGGTCACCGGGCGGGAAGATGTGCCTGACGCCACAGAACCATTATCTGTGGTAGGAGGGTGGGTCGGATCAGCTAGCGGGAAGGAGTGTTTACTTCATCGCGTGCAGTACTGCTCTCACAAAAAGAAATGCAGCGCAACACGCTTTAAACAAATTTTTAATCGATTTTCTTAAAGTATGAGAAAAGGAGGTGTAATAGAGAGGTGGTCGCAATAGACGAGGTTGTAAAAACGAGTTTTACTTTATTTGTAAGTGTTATAAGAATATTCAGCTGCCAAAGTAGAAATGTTGGCTACAAATGTCTCACCTTATCTTGAACAGGGAGTAGTAAATTTAAGCAAGATTTTTTTATGATTATTTTTTCTCGTTGCAACATGAGTCAACCTTATTTTTGTGGGAAATGAAACCAGGCAGCAGTAATTAGCCAGAAAGGCGAGCGACGGTGTACACGTGGTCATTGCTACGTATTATCTAGACAAAAAAAAAAATGCCATTTTCAATGACTTGACGGAATCTCGGCCGGTAAAAAAAAAAGCAGTAGGCCGACACATGGATGTTAGTTAATATTGTGGTCCAGAACTACCTAAATGCCACTGTCAATGTATACGTCAAAAAAGAAAATTTTTTTTTTCTTAAAGACGAAGTTGATGAATATTAGTGTGTTTTTGAGTTTGACTTATAAAGTTCCACACGCCCCTAATGCTTCTAACTGGAAGATTGCGCTCGGCTACAACTGGGCTCCTGCAGGGCTGTGCGACAGGGGGCAGGGGGAAGACACGTCACCTGCCAGCAGCGCGCACAGCCCCGGCACGGACAGCCCCAGGCCGGACGCCGCGGTGCTGCCGGAGTCACCCTGCGCCGCGCCAGACAGCCGCCTCATCTTGGGCGTGCTGCCCGCCGCCGTCACGGCCACCGAGGAGTTCGTGCGGCTCGCGTGGTTCAGGGTCGCCGCTGGGCCTTTGGGCGACACGCCTGCCACACAGGCTCACGTTCAAGTGCATGCATGTCCATACAACAACTATTACAAACAAAAAACTAATATCAATCAGAGAATGTTTTGGAAAGATGAGCCAACGTGATTAATGTAAAACATTGTAACTAATAAGAGATGAAAGATCAAACAACATAATATAAATTTTTTTCCAATCCATTTAGTTTATATACTTTTTGGTACAAAATTAATGCTAGATAATGACACTCATATATTTACCATTGCAAAAGAAAACATTTTTGCGGTCTGAGTTTTAAGTTTAATTTAATTGCTAATTTATTTCACGTTTATAGTCACATTTCGGTGGTAAATGGTGTAGTAACTTACATTTTGGTGTTAAGAGGCCACTCCAGTGTTTCAGGGGCACTACGCAACCCACGTTAACCTCATTAGATTCAATGCTATTTTCATTTTGCTTATAACTAATTAACTAATATAGATTTCGAAATGATGCTTCCTTGATATGTAAGACAACGATGCTCTTATCAAAGCCCCTTTATTCAAAAACGTGCATAAATTATGGTTTTATACTAATCTTTACTAATATGCGTAAGTGTATTGTCTAGGTTTGAACAATAATTTATGCACGTTTTTGAATAAAGGGGCTTTGATAAGAGCTGCGTTGTCTTACATATCAAGCAAGCATCATTTCGAAATCTATATTAGTTAATTAGTTATAAGAAAAATGAAAATAGCATTGAATCTTCTGATGTTAACGCGGGTTGCGTAGTGCCCCTGAAACACTGGAGTGGCCTCTTAAGTGTTGCGTTGTCACGCTCTGCGATGTTATTCAGGTTTTTAAGCAATTGTCCGCGATCACATCAAGTACAGTGTGTACGGGGGGTTTGGGGGGGGGCGGAGCGGTGCGGGGGAACTAACCTGCAGTGGACCCGGGCTGCATGAGCGAGGAGGTCGAGACACACGGCCTCACGGCCGGCTGCAGCGACGGCGGCTGCTGTGTCGGCGCCCCAGAGCCTGCCGGGCACACACGCACGCCTCGCTCACCTCCGCGCGCTCACGTCTACTGTCCGTCCGAGCGGCGAGCGCAACATTACAGTGGAAACATACAAAATCTGTTAATTTGAACACATAGCGTATTTTTGTGTCGGCTTTAATACTTCCAATAATGTTCATGTAAGAGTAACAGAAAAAATAATGGGACATTTCCTTTAAAAATATGGCTGCGGCAGGTTCTGCGACGCGAGTGGGCGCACACGAAGCTCGCCCGGCTGGCTGGCGGCAGCGGCTTCATGACACATAAGCTGAACAGAAATGGGAGATTTTAAAAGTTGATTCCAATGTACGTATTATAAATGAACTGAATTCAAACTGAAAAAAATTAGGTAAATGAACAGGCTTTGAAAAATGTGACAATTTTTTTTTCTATTTTTTAAAAAAAAAATTTTTTTTTAACCATTATTTTTTTACAGTGCTCCAAAAATATATTGCATTTTTTGAGAGTCATTAGACCTGGGGGGTCATAGTGTTCAGAGTTGACTGCACGTACCATATTTACCAGCAGAAGTGTCGCGCCTTCATATAGATCGCACCCTTAAATTTGGGGGGAAAAAATCAGACATTTTCACCATAAGAGTCACCCCTGCGTATGGGTTGCAGCACCATATATCTGTCTTCACTAGAGTTCCGTGGATACAAGTGAAGTGTTCCTTTTCTCAGCTTATTGGCCGATAATAAATACGACACTGGCCTTGACCCTCTGCTCTTCATTGTATGTTTACTACGGGAGGATGTGAGACAATCCACTGCCCCCCCAACCTTCCATATTTATGACCCATCCAATTACCACACTTTCTCTAACAAGACAAAGGAGAAGACTGCTATTTTTTATACCTTCGTTTCCCTTTCCTCCATCGTATTTAATTTTTTTACCCATCCCTTTGCTGCAGAGAGAGAAGAGACGGCAAGCTACTCTTTGACAGCTCCGTCTGTGAAAAACTAGCATGCAGTTTACTGTGAGGCTGGAGGAATATAGCTCTTATAAACACCAGCGATGAGTGTAGTTTTGTCACGGTATGATCTGTTGAAAGCATGGGCAATCTCATTCATTGGGCACAGTTGCATCATGAACACCTGTCAGGATAGACACGCTAATTGTGTGGGTGCCGGTTCACAGGACATTTACAAAGAAGAGAGGGAGGGAAAACCGTCAACACTGCTACACGGCCTCACGCACACTATTGCTGTCTCTCTCTCTCTGGCTGGTTTATTTTTAAATTTTCCTCTCCTCTCCTCATCCCCACTTGCCGGCGACGTGACCAGTCGGGCGGCAGACATGACAAACACACAATAACCGCACTGTTCACAGAACTTCACGCGACTGCTAACATGTTTTGATCAAACAATTAATTTATACGTACTTACTCGTGGAGTTACATTCATTAGAAAACCAACATAGATTAGTTACTTACCCATATATTTGACCACACAATACATTATTATTTTTTTAACCCAAAATTTGCATATGGCTTGCAGTACAATTTTTTTTACAAAAAAATTGGCATATAATATGTGAACCATGTGTGGGTAAATGTGAAAGCATACAGCGAAGAATTTAAATTGAAAGAACCGTGTGGTATAGCAGTTAACCCTAGGTACGCTGGGAATCTCGAATGAAGGACGTGAAAGCATACAGCGAAGAATTTAAATTGAAAGAACCATGTGGTATAGCAGTTAACCCCAGGTACGCTGGGAATCTCGAATAAAGGACGCGAAAGCATACAGCGAAGAATTTAAATTGAAAGAACCATGTGGTATAACAGTTAACCCCAGGTACGCTGGGAATCTGGAATGAAGGACGTGAAAGCATACAGCGAAGAATTTAAATTGAAAGAACCATGTGGTATAGCAGTTAACCCCAGGTACGCTGGGAATCTCGAATGAAGGACGTGAAAGCATACAGCGAAGAATTTAAATTGAAAGAACAATGCGGTATAGCAGTTAACCCTAGGTATGCTGGGAATCTCGAATGAAGGACGTGAAAGCATACAGCGAAGAATTTAAATTGAAAGAACCATGCGGTATAGCTAGGGCCTGGAATTTTTCGCGATCGCGAATTTTGCGAAAATTCGCGCGAATTTCGCATGAAAACGTGAAAAGTAAGTACATTCACGAAAACCACAACATTTCTATATTACACTGCGAATATATCCCCGAAAAGTACCATTACAGTAGAATCCCGCCGATGCGACCCCCCTCTGATGCGTCCATTCCGTTTATATGACCGTTTTTTGAGAAAACATGAAAAATTTAAGCAGAGAAAGTCGAAAATTTGAGTAAAATCGGCTGAAAAACAAGTCTGTTACACTTTGTTGGGCTCTATGCGTTCACGTTTATCTTGGCGAGAGCTGTACTGTAAGCAGCCAGGCATACAAAAGACGTCTAAAAATAGATACCACCCCTCTAGACTGGCCACGCGGCAGTGTCTAGACGAGCTCGGCGCCTCCACTATCGCACGAAAAGCCGTCTCAGCTGTCATGTTATCTTACCCGCCCGGCGGCTTGACGTCATACGTGACGTGACGCGACGCTTACCTCTCCCATCCCCTGCTAATTCTTCAAGGCTCATCCCTCCCAGAGCCACAAACCATGTAAAAACAACCCCCCCCCCCTTTTTTTTTAACAGCTAACATTTCAACACATTCCCTCCCTTATTTCAACCTTCTGCGTGAGAAACTGTCAGCGTGTTTTTTTTTCTCTTTTTTTTTTACGCTGCGAAGGGACGTGGAAAAGATAATTGCTTGAGCTGTCAAAATAAACATCGCTGACGGCAAGGGCGGGAGCGCATCCTGTCTGTCTGTCGCTGTGATTATCTACTCCAAAAACATGTCACAGCATTTCAGGATAGCATTGTTCTTATTTCTTTCGTTTATAGCAGAATGTTTTCTACTTGATCCACACAAGGTTAAAGTATCCTTTAACCCAAGTCTTGTGTTTCAGCATAATTACCTTATTTTTACATAAGCCGTATTCGTGTATGGTTTTGATGCTCAAAATTGATCTGGGGTATAGTTCACACTAAGTTTCTTCTCATTTGTGCGCTGGGGTTTGTTCAAGTGGCAACCCCGTGTTCCTCCACTCCATTAAATACGAGCATATCAGTATCAGACACATGGGTTTTATTGTACTGACAATAGCACAGTGATGTGCAAATTTTGCAACTGTAAAGTTTCATGGGATAGAAAAGATTTCATTGACAAACACCTAAAGTCGGCTAAGCATGTGGCATTGGCAGCCCAAAAAAAAAAAAAAAAAAAAAAAAAAATTGTAGTTGCAAACATCAATAGCAACGTGTCTGTTTTGTGTAACTGTTTTGGATTTAATTGGCTGTTATTATGCATATTAGCCTATTCCTAGTATACATGGATCGTTTATTAAATATGTAAACTATTAGATTCAATAACTGCACAATTTAGTCAACATTTAAAATACCGGTAAAATTTCCATTGCATAACGAAAATACCGACTTTAAACCACCGCTTTTCTAATTTGAAAGTACCGCTTTTTGCATATTGAAAACACCGAAATTTTCCAGGCCCTAGGTATAGCAATTAACCCTAGGTACGCTGGGAATCTCGAATGAAGGACGTGAAAGCATACAGCGAAGAATTTAAATTGAAAGAACCATGCGGTATAGCAGTTAACCCTAGGTACGCTGGGAATCTCGAATGAAGGACGTGAGAGCATACAGCGAAGAATTTAAATTGAAAGAACCATGCGGTATAGCAGTTAACCCCAGGTACGCTGGGAATCTCGAATGAAGGGCGTGAAAGCATACAGCGAAGAATTTAAACTGAAAGAACCGTGTGGTATAGCAGTTAATGAAGGACGGGCGGAAGTACCCGCGGCAGCGTTGTTGACGAGGCGGGAGTTGACGAGGCTCCACGTCCTCTTCCTGGCCAGGCCCGGCTGGCCGGCGCCCGGCGCTCCGCCGCTGTTCAGCAGCCCCAGGATGGCCAGGTTGCCCTGCGCAGACGCCGCGCCGCCCTGCGCCGTGCCGTTGTTCAGCAGCCCCAGGATGGTGGGGTTGGCGGGCGGCGGCGCGCCGGAGGAGTTGGCGGCGGCCGCTGCTGCCGCGGCTGGAACAAGCACGCACGCACTCTCTCTGCACGGCCAGTTCAAACATGAGGACATTCTCCCGGGCCTGGTGATCTGTGAGCAGGGGCGTAGCCAGGGGGGCGGGGGGGGGGGGCGGGGGGGGGTTGAGGAGTTTAAACCCCCCCCTCCCCTCTTAGCACCAAATCTTTAATTAATTCCTTATTCATCAATCAAACAAATTTCATATTAAAATTAATAAAATTTTTACCATTAATATATTTAAATATAAGTACCGAAAACTGCTAAAATAGCACTATTTTACACCTTAAAATCTAAATTTTCCCGGGGGAGGACCCCCCGGACCCACCCCGCTTTAATACGGGAGGGGGGGGGGGGGGGGGGGCATGCTTCTGAACACCCCCCATACACAAATCCTGGCTACGCCACTGTCTGTGAGCATGCCTCCAGAAAAGCAAAAATGTTCAAAATATGTCAAAATCTTCTCCCAATACACCTAAACTTAAAAATAAACCAACCCCCAGCAAACAACAATTTTAAATACAATGCTAAGCCAGGGCAAAAAAAAAAAAAAAAAAAGCAGGATTTTTTCCCGCGGCTGATATTTAAACTAGAAAATTTTTCTGTTCTTTGACTGTCACCCAACGTACTTCAGCAAGTGCGAGGCTGTTGCCTTCCTAATCATTCCACACCCACAACCAACCGATCACGAGTCTCACCGGCTTTCTGCTGAAACTCGTGGGCCGAGTTCATGAGGCTGGTCACTAAAGCACTGATGGCGGGGTTGGACGCGAGGCGGGACGTCTTCGAAGGCCCGCCTCCCGCGGACGACTGCGACACAGACTCCTGCTGCAAGCGGAACCACGGAAGTCAACCACGCTCCTTACGAGATTCTTGGAATGGGAAACATTTCCATTTAACACAGTTTCTTGGACATGTGCCATTGCAGTTTTGCACTGTTCGTCAAAGGGAAAAATTAAAGAACGCAAATTAATAAATAAAAATGAAAACATAAACCCACAGAGAACAAACCTAAATCAGCTATGTCAAACAGATAGACCCGACGATGAACCTGAACGGGGATTACTGAGAACTTGACGACAGCACAGACTTAACTGTTCAACAGCACTGACCTCAACTGTTTTGTCACAGGAAGCTAACTGAGCTCATCTGTCTTATCGTCTTACTTTTACAACTTTGAGATCAACCCCCTTCCCCTCTGTGTTCCTTACATGTTGTCATTATAACTTTACAACACTTTAATATTGACAGTTGAAACCAAAAAATATGATGCGACATACCTTCTTTTATCGCATAATCGTCGCACGCGCGTAATCGTCGCATCCATATTTTAGGCCGTCAAAATTAGGATAAAAAAACTTCTCGCGTAAACTTGCATGATGTTTTTGGTCCCGCTAGTAGATGCCGAGCGCTTCGTGTAGGTATCTTTTCCGTATAAAACGATGTATTTTTAAAGTATGAATCTCATATTTATTCGGTCATTACCACTTACTTAATAAATTAACGGAAAAGTACAAAGTTGTCTGATGTGTAAATTTACTTATAAAGACGTTTTTAAACGTTATTTCTTTTATCTGATCGTCTGCATTGCCCCGGTGTAGGTATCTCTCCGTATAAAACTATGTATTTTAAAGTAGAAATCTAAAATTTAATTTTGGTCATTACCACTTATTTATTTAATTAACAGAAATACGAAGTTGTCTGACGTATAAATTTTCTTTTAAAGACGTTTTTAAACGGTATTTCCTTTATCTGATTGTCTGCGTTGCCGCGGCGTACCGCTTATAAAAAAGTAGCTAACGCATCATTCATGTTTGGTTATGTTGCTTCCCGTTTAGAGCGCTCGCACGTAGTCGAATATCGATATCTCGCCGATTGGATGCAACACGTGCTCTCTGTCAGGTGTCAAGTTAACTACATTTGATAGCCCGCATTCTTTCGTGGCAAGTGTGTACTACAACACGTTAGTTCACGTCCGATTCAAGTGGCTTTGCTTTCGTGTTAAGAGTTTTGGTTTTTCTATTTTAAGATGTAAAAAAGGTTTTTGTTTAATGAATTATTACTTTAGATTGTTTGGCATGCTCTTGTATACTCCACCTTTTTTTAAATAAAACGTACTTTCCATGAACGGGTTTTGTTTTTACGAATAACTTTACCCAACAAAAAAAAATTTTTTACCACTTTATCGTAGCCCCCCCATACTTTTAAACCTTGATTTTAGAATAAAATGTGCGACGATTATGCGAGAAAACACGGTAATTAACTTTTACACAAACATTTCGAGATTTTTTGAAAATTCCGGAAATGCACTACGAATTTACTGTACTTAAATAAGGTAATTTAACTGTGTTTCAAATACCAAGCGTATGTTCGAAGCAAACAGTTTAAAGAAATTATTTTCCAAATATATATACATTTGCAACTGATCAGAAAGGCAACACTTGGAGACGTGCGAGAAGTGAACTCACGGTGACGGGGACGCTCGGAGCCAGGCTGGAGCTGTGCGCGGTCCCGCTGGTGAAGGACGGCTGGAAGGAAGCGGGGGCGGGGGAGGGCAGGGAGGGCTGCGGAGGGGGAGGGGACACCACGGAGCTGGGCTGGCTGCGCGCCTGCAGCTGCGCCTGCAGGTGCTGCAGCTGCTGCTGGGCCTGCAACACCGACGAGGCACGGCTCTGTGAGGCGACGGCATGGGCACCCACGGCAGCAACGCACTACCTGGGGGGCATCTTCAATTGTGGACAACAGTCGCCTAGCTATCGTTCAGCATCAGTATTGATATAACCATGATTATTCGGTGAATGCTTTAGAAATACTGAATAGTGCTCGTTTTTGATCGTGCCCGAGAGTGTTTTTTTCAAGCCATCGTTAAAAGTTCTAGTTTCACCTGCTGAAAACGCTGTTTTCAATCGTGTGCACGTACTGTCTGAGGTTCAAAGTCCAGTGCTTTCTTTGAAAATAGTTTGTTAACATCGTTGTTTGGTTCATGGACATGTATACTACTGGAATGAAATAAAAATAATAATATTTTCCCGCCTGAAAAGGGAATGAATGATACGTTTCCAGTTTTTTCAGGAAAAACCGGTATCCCTCTTGTCTTATTTAAATATATTTCTGTTTCACTAAAAATGTATTCACTGTATTAGTAAGAATCACCAAATGATAACAGCGCAAGAGTGATTGGTTTCTCAGGCCTGTGTACCACATGCAGATCTCAGTTGTTGCAGTTGAAACGGCAGGACCGCGGCAGGGGAAGAGCAGACCTCGGACGCACCTGCAGCTGCGCCTGGAGAGCCGCGGCCTTGGCCTCGCGCTCCTTCATGGCGGCCGTGGAGGACATGCGCGCGGGCTGCCCCGGCACCATCTGCGTGATGCGCACCGACTTGCTGCCCTCCTCCGTGAACACCTCCGTGAACTGGTGGATGTACCTGTTCACGTGCGCCCGCGACCCCAGCGTGAACCTGCAACACCAGCATCCACCATTCCGTACTCCACACAGCGTGAGTACCCGTACTTACTAGATCCTCTTTGACACGGCATCCACCATTCCATACAGCGTTAGTACCGTACTTACTAGATCCTCTTCGACACAGCATCCACCATTCCATGCAGCGTGAATACCGTACTAACTGTGTCACTAGATCCTCTTTTTGCTTGCCGTTGTTTCTATTGTTTTGCATTTTGTATTTCTTCAGATTTGTGTTAAAAAGGCAAAAATTTGAAGACTCGGCTGTAGCTCCTCCCGGCGACCACTGTACTACACGAGGCCCGGCAAACACCCCTCCCCCCTGACCCTCCTGGTGGCACCACGTACGTAATCCCAGCGCCCGGCAGCCAATCACTGGTTTCTCCCAGACACGTCACCCTCTCTGGCTGCTCCTGTTACTACAACTTGGTTTTGCACGATTCTGGGTTTCTCTTGGTTTCAATAACTGTTTTATAACGACTTAGTACATTTTTTTTGGACTCCAATTAGGTAACTCTTTTGGTTCTATTCTGATGAACGATTGTTCACAATGCTTCCATTTATTCAGTTTTAATTGCTCTTCATGCTTGATTTTTTTGAACATTAGTTGCCTGCCCATGTTTTTTTTTTTTTTTTTTTTTTTTTTAAATAAAATACTGAACATAGATTTGTGTACGTGGAGTAGAAAATGAGCCAGTTCAATATTAACATAAATAAGTGTACAGACATAAAATGTTATTTCACTAATTAAAACTATTCCTGAACTCCATCATTTTGGGAAACGCCAAACTTTTCAAGGTTTACGAAGCCCTTAAAGAAGATGTGCACGAGATTTGCAATACAGAAAAGCACACTGATATGTTGAAAGTGCTGACTTATCTGAGTATAAATTACAATCAGTTTGTACTAACAGTCCTGCATGCAGTTTGTAGACCTGAAAGCAATGTTGACAAGTGAACAACTACTGACTCATTACAACTTACTGTCACAGACAGGAGGCAGAACCTGAAAGAAAGCTAAGTGTTCCACTATGCTGTCTTTTGATGACTAAATTCAACACTTACCGTTAGAATTTTTATGCACCTAGAGTTTTAAATGTAGAAAGATGAAACCATTACAAAATAGAATTTCTGTTACATTGTGGTATAATTTCTTAAAAATACATGCCGTCAAATAATCGCGCACGTAATAATAAAATTACCATCGCCTTGTGTGGCGAATTTTGTGGAAAATAACACTGCTTCATGTTTCTAGTGATGACGTATCTTGTTGTTAGTGCATAAAATACAGTAGAACCCCGATTTAACAAAGTGCTACGGTTACCGAAAATGTTTACTCTAAATTGATGTTTCGTTAAATCCGATTTACAGATTTTCAATGACCCCCGCACTCATAATCGCGTCCCTAAGTTTTGCATATCGTAGGAAGGGTCGACGCCGATATCTTGTGCTGCCGTGCTATCTCAGACTTTGTCAACTTTCCATCTTCAACGTTTTTGATCTCGCTCGTACGGCCCCCGGTTCGTGCGTACACTTCGGTCGTACATACATATTTTCAGAAGCCGTGAAAAACGAGGCATAAAATAAAAAAAGTTTAAAAATATGAACAGTGTAAGAAATACGTTACAGTTTATTAAAATACAGTCGCAACACAGAGGCTTCAAATAACATATTTATTTACGAGAATAGAACATATGAGATGGTTTAGAATTTAATTAAATGTTGTTTTAAAACATTTTTATTACTAACCAAATATAATTTATAGTTTATTACAAGATAAGAAAGCATATATATATAAAATATAGAATGTTTACTTGATTCATAAAATCGCTGTCTACAGATATGATTAGAAACTGGAAAAATTCGCGGGTTCAATGACCTCCAGGATAGACTCCAATATCCTCTAGACACTCGGGCAAATGCCAACTGTTCATTGGCTGCTGACTTGTAAGTCGCCTCGACCAGGTGGCCTGTGATTCGACACTTCTACGAGTGAGGGTATCTAATTGGCCCTCAGTCCTCCATATTTACAGTGAACCAATGACAAAAGCAGAACTAAGGTATAATTATTTGAATTTTAGCATAACATGAAATGAACCCGCGTATCTTGCTGTGAGAGGCGGGACGCTACCTGCAGGAGGTGCCGTTGCGCCGGTCCTTGCGGTAGTCGCGGTCCACGTACATCTCGCCCAGGTACTCGGCGCCGGACGGCCGCTGGTAGATGGAGATCTTCACGTGGTACACCTGCCCCTGGGGCCGGTCCGTCTCCAGCACGAACTCCTCCACCAGCTGGGGCGTGCAGTCGGCCGTGTCGCGCGGCCGCTCGTACGCGCGCGCCAGCTGCGCGGGGAACACGCCGCCGCCCGGCGCGCCCAGCTCGGGCGCCAGCGCCTCCAGCGGCACGGGCGCGCACGGCGGCGCCGGCAGGCCGTTGTCGCACGGCTGCACCACAACCGGCACTTTCAGGTTCGCTGTGTCGCGTGTCACCGTCAGTAGACACTACACCAACAAGCACTTTGCGTGACCCCCCTCGTCCCAGAGACAGCTAGACGGATAAATATCTCAGGCACGGCAAGGAAGTGATAATCTGCCTGAAGATGTAGTATACTATGCGCCAGATATTTGTTTCAAGTAATAATTAACCGTGATGTGGCACTACCTAAGCCACTGTCAACCATGTACTGTCCTGAAATAGACAGCCCGAGCTAACGGGTTATGTGGCACACAGTGTATTTATTTTCTTTTATAACAGGATATAAGACAAATATTTACACTCCAATTGATAAGAAATGCCAGCCAGCAGCATATATTCCCGTTAATTAATGTTTCAGTTATTTACGTAATTCCATTTTGTTTTAAAATCTTTTATTAAATTCTTCACTTGGTAAAAACAAGTGATATTAATCTAAATATACATTCTTACATCACTGTCTTTACTGCTAAGTGAATGTACTTAAAAATATTTGTAGATATGTATACGCAAATCAAGATTTATGATGCTTATTTCACCTAAGCAGTGTCATTCTGACTAATACACATTGCACTTTTACAATACAATAATTTTGTTATAAGCATGTATAGGACATGACTACTTTGAACAATAAAACTAAATTGTTAAGTAGTTGAAAAATGAACCAATGTTGTAATGTGAAAAAGGGTTAGTTATAACAGTCAAAAGATAGAAATAAAGATGATATTTATTTGTCCCTACAATATTTCTGTATTTATTATATTCAGTTTGGTGCAAACTTCATGCTAAATAAATTACATTAATTGAATTTAATACATATAAAGGAAAGAAAAGGAATTTTATGAATTTAAGTATTTATTATCAATGCTGATTAAATTCATAACTTTTAAGTGCATTTCAGTCTTTATGGTGTATTGAATTTCATTTTGGTGTAACAAGATGTATTGCTGTGATTTTTGGTGCTTTTCCGGTTTTATCACAACTCACCATATAATCTTGTTCCTAAACATGACATCATACATATATAAACATATCAGTTAAGAATCCACAAGACATAAATACTGAAATTAATTAAATTATTCTTACCTTTTTAGGAAGTTTGGCATTAGAAACAGGTACAGTGGTGCGTGGTTTGGACTTGCGTCGACTCAGGAAGTCTTGTAAGGGTAAACTGCAGCGAGACGGGAGCTGTTCCAATTTCCTCTTGCGATTCACCGACGCCTGAGCAACACCCGTCACACAGTTGGCATGAGCACACGCAATATCTACACCAGACAATACTGTAGCTATGGCCACTGTAAATAATCATAAATATTTCTCATAAACTAGTGGGCTTAAAATATTTTAAAAAAATACAAGTAATGAAATTAAAGAAATTAGTAACAACCTTTTCATAGGCAACCTTCAAAAATTTGTTTGAAAATATGGAACAGTTTCAGGAACCAAACCAATAAGTAAATATTTTGCATTTACTTTGGATGACGTAAAACTGGAATCTCTTTGTCTGAGTGCTGCTGCCCAAAGCCAACGGCCGGAGGCATACTGGTTGGAATGTGACATTCAACCCGCACCACTTCAACCTGCTCGTAGCAGACGCCTGCACTTGTCCCCCCCCCCCTCCCACCCAATGCATCAGCCGTCCACACACTCTTATGTTTCACGCAGTGGTATGAAAGAGAGGTGTACAGATGTGTTTGTTAGAAGAGCGAGAATAATAACGCTGGACTACTAACAGTTCTTGGAAAGAGCCAAGCTGACTGTTCGTGGGTTGGGGAACGAGGCGACGTAGTCATGGACGGGTGCATTAATTTTCTAACACTCTGCAGTGTTCTCATGCAGTATAGATTTATCCTTACCGTTTCTACACTGTTCATCAAATTTGGAAAAAAAAAAAAAAAAAAAAATTTCCTAAAAATGTGCGGGGGAATAATGTGAAGGATGCTTTTTCGAAGACATCTATGTTAAAAACAGTAAGTCTTTTATCAGAATACTAATGTCAATTACTTTGCCGTTAGTAATTGCCATGTTACACACTTTGTTTCGCGACGATCAGAGGACACGTCAAATAACTATATTTCAACCAAAACGTGGTTTGTACGGATAAATTGTTAAACTGATGCCCCCGATGCTTACAAATAGGGAAGACCAGCTAAGCAAAAGACAGACTTTCGTCCATGAAACGGTATATGGATGTCTGTTAAGAAGCAATGGAGACTGACCTGGGAGAACTTGCGCGCGCACTTCCTGAGCGCGGTGGTGTTGAGCGCGCGGTGCTGGTACTGCAGCCTGTTGTAGGCGACCAGCAGGGAGGGGGAGGCGTCCAGGCAGAGCGCGGACTCCGTCGCCAGCACCAGCTGGCTCTCCAGGAGCGCGCGCTCCTCGGCGCTCCACTCCTCCTCGCCGGCGAGCTGGTTCACGGCCCCCACCAGGCTCTGCGGCAGCGCGACAGCCCGCGGTGCGACTACAGTACTCTGTGGCTCCGGCCACCACAGTCGTCTTCAACTGCTGTTCCGTCACCTAAACCTCAAGCTTTGAACGTTTTTATTTCCCCTTCGCAATTTCTTTACTTTATTAACTGTAATTTAATTTTATCGAGCAGAGCACTTGAGCAGGCCGGACGTTCTGCAAAAGACGTGAACTTCGACTAAAAATCACACGAGTTTGGCACCAGGGATTCGTTGCCCAGAATCTGCAGCCTTTTGCAATGTTTAGTATATAGCACAACTCCACCAGAACTGATAAGGTAAAAGTCAGCATGTGTCTTTCTCAGAGGGCCGCGCTGCTATGGTAACTCAGTGCTTTAAAGTGCAGTGCTTAATTTTTTTCCCCATTTACGTTCCTGCACACTGCTGCTTGAACTGAGTGTGTTAATGGCGTTAATTTACACACGATACGTCTATACGTCTGAACTCTGCTGCTTTTGAAACCAGATAAGCCTACATTTTTTGTTGCTGTGTTGCAAGTTTAAGACATTTCCCTCTGGTAATACCGTATTTACCTCCAGAAGGATCACCCCTTCGTATGGGTTACACCCTTAATTTTGGGCAACAAAAATCTAACATTTTCACCATAAGGGTCGCCCCTGCATATGTATTGCACCAAATATATCTGTATTCACTAGAGTTCCACGGATATAAGTGAAGTGTTTTACTCAGCTTATTGGCGCGTAAGAAACATGACACAGCAGGACTCTTTAGTGAATTTTAATTTTAGTGATCTCACCCACAAGTAGTGGGTAAAGTTCAAGGTACGAAGTGAGGACTTATGACATGAACCAGTCTGAACGTGGTTGAATGCACCTGTCAGCCAGGATGCGAGACACCGGTACGGGTGTCGGAGAGCAGGGAAAATGTCCTGAACCACCTCGCAGCCAGCACGTCCCATCGGTGTGGCTATGACGGTTCACAAACCTCACAGCTGCTACTGCCTTCATCTCGCATTCCAACAGTTTACTTCTGATTTCACTCATCTCTTTGTTTGTAAATATACTGCAGTAAATGGTTTGAGAGTTACAGGTTTGGTTTGCTACTATGTGCAGCGAGGTTTGCCATGCTACCTTACCAAATGTATTATTTTGATAAAAATTCATACCTGTGTTAACACTCATACATTTATGGAAGAAACTCAACACTTCTTTTAGTTGTACAACAGTTCTTGGAAACAATTTTACATTATGGAAAGTTTTTTTTAGTGATGGTTCGAATCTCATTTTTCTCGAATCCGAATCTCGAATCCGAATCCCAAACAGTACCTCGAATCCACCCCTCGAATCCGAATCCAGTTCTCAAGGGTTAATTATAAAATAATTTATAAGTTAAGAGAAAAATTTCAACATTATGCAGAATTATTTAACCCTTTAAATTTTTATTTAAAAAAAACAAGGATTTTGACACGGTCTGGATGAAGACGATTCCGTTTTTGGTCACATGTTTCCTGCAGTGCTGAACAAACGTTCAGAGAACACTGTCGCGTGTGGTGAACACAAATATTTTTTGGACAGTTTATGTAGTCTGGGTGAACACGCAGACTGAGTTTTCCAGTATTCGAGAATGTTTATTTCTGGGTTAACTGTAGGATCACGTAAGAATCTGGTCACTTCATCAATTGCTGTAGAATCCGACTTGGTGGATTTAAGGCATTCAGGCATTATCTGTAAGTACAGTGATTCATGTATCCACGGAAATCGGAAAACGAAATTCAACATCCGACAGAACAATATTTTGTAGTTACCAACTTGACATTTGTTTAAAGTCACAAATGAAGGTAAACGCTTTCCTGAAATATTTAATGGAAACTGAAAGGCGCCATCTTGGCTTCAATGGTTTCAGGCCATAAGAAATATTGTCGTGCGTCTTTTAAAATTAAGCCTCACTAAAGCATAGTTAAAAGTGACGGGGTGTTTTCTCTAGTTTACCCATTAAAATTTTTTATATTAATATTAGTTATTTTTTATGTTGCTCAAAATGATTGGCTAACAAATTCATTGGTTGGCCATCATGGAATTCTCAGATAATACATATTTTAACGGTAGTCTACACAAACCAAACTTGGTCCTAAAAAAATTAATAAATAGAATGTGTATCAGAATATTTAAAATTGAATTGCAATTAAAATAATAATTGTATAATGTATTAATTTTTGTCATTCATTATTTCATTTTTATTACTACATGTGCGACCCTAACTTGTGTTGAAAGTCGGCATTATTGTTGTATTACTAAGTAACAGATTTCTTGGTAAAGTTATTAAAAAAAAAAACAAGATTCATATTTAGTCTAGATCCTAAATTTGCTTTATTTTATTTTTTAGCATATTCTGAGAATGCATATGTGATTTATGCCTTATTTAATGCCAATGCAGTGACAATGCATCCATGTTCATGAATATAAATAAGTTTCCCAAATCAGTACATGCTTCATAATTTTTTTTATATAATAACATATTAAAAGTACAATACAGTAGAACCTCGTTAATCCGTGATGCTCTAATTCGGGAATCGGATAATCCGGGACGATTTAAAAGAGAAGAAAAAAAAAGAGAAGTAAAAATTGCTTAAAATTAACGTCAGGCGGGCGGGTGGCCGGCAAACACTGCAAGCCATCGCGTGGGCCGCCAAACTCTGCAACGATGTTTGTACCGACCCTTTGTGTCGCCCCCTTCCAGCTGTCACATTTGTCACTCTTTAAACTTGAGGGGGATGTCCTGACTTCTGCTTCCCGTCTCCCTTTGTTTGTTTCCGCCCGCCAACGCACGGCAGGCGCCTGGCGAGTGACGTGTCTGGCTGGCATTCGGCTGTACGAGGGGGAGGTGGGGGGGGGGGGTGCAAGGTCAGCACGATCTTATCTTTCTCTCTTCGGCTGTTGTAAATGACCGTGAACTAATGGCTAGGCAGTGCTGTATCTTTTTAAGCCGAGACACTAATTCGAAGACGGCCGGCCCTTACCGTGAACGGCCTTAACCCAGCTGCACGCCGGTGTCTGAGAAGCTTGACAAGACCTTCCGGGCTTTTAATCGCTAGTCCGTGAAATTCGGTAATCCGTGATTATCTCGGTCCTGATCATCACTTATTAACGAGGTTCTACTGTACCTCAATAGGATGTGTTCCAAGGAAAACGTAAACAGGCCAAGTAAATTGTAAGCATTTAAGTTTTTAAGGTACTACATTTACATCAATATTTTTCCTCGAATCCCAAATCTTTTCCCTCGAATTTCGAATCTTTCGAATACTAGAGATTCGGTGGGATTCGAGGATTCGAGGATTCGACCGGCCCATCCCTATTTTTTTTATTTAATAATAATTTATGGAAAATGTTTCATTTTTCCAACAACCCCACGACTATAGCCAAGATTTTACGATGTTATAAAAATGCAAATTTTGTTATTGAAAATAGTGAATTTCGTCTTTATCATTATTGAAGATTATACATATGTAATAATAAGTATATATCAAACAGAGTAACGTAGATCCACTGCAACAAAAATGTACGGTAATATGCTTAAAATGTGTACATAGAACAATACTACATATATTGATATAAGTAAGTTAAACATATTTTTTTTTATATTTGAATTTTACTTTTTGTCAATGTCTTATCACAATACTATTAATATGAATTTTAAAAATGCAATGTTAAAAACCCAAAATCACATGTTTCTCTGTAAGCCTTTTGCCATCAGCTTTAAATTTAAATAAAATTTAAAAAAATGCTTTAACTTTACTTTACTTTCAAAACATAATAAGTGGGAATTAAATAATTTCTTTTTTTACTTAATATACAATATTTAATGTTTTTAATAATAATCTAATGTCTAATCTGAAGATTTATGAAATCAATTCTATTTTTTAATACAAAAATGAGATAAATGAGCTGAATTTTGCTGTACTTTTATAATTTATAATGCATTTTGGTGTTACGCGGTGTATTCACTTCCTTTTCTGTGTTTGGCGGAGTACTGACTTCAATTTAGCTATTATTTTGGTTTTATCGCTATTCAACACATAATTTTGCATCTACAGGGATTATCCTGAAAGTAACTGGATTGATACTGGCAAAGACAGTTCATCACTGACAAGATGATCTTTAAAGCAGGACCCACGTGAAGTTACACAGTGCTGCCAACGTTCTGTCCATTGGCTCGCACGCCCCCTGGAACTCCTCATCGACGAGTCCCCGCGTCCGTCCTGGGACTGCGACAGCTGGATCCTCAACCACTACACCGCCTCGGAAACCAGGGAGTTTCTGGCCGAGAAAAAAATCCCAACCTTGACCCAGCCTGCGAGCAGCCCAGACTGTTTCCGTGCGACATTTTTCTGTTCCCCCGGCTGAAGAAGGTCGTGAGAGGACGACATTTTCCGACCTTTCCAATCATTCAGGACGTCACGATTAGGTACCTTCGCAGCATCCCAGAGAAGGAGTGTTACAGGGGACGTGCGAGCAATGGACAGAACGTTGGCAGCGCTGTGTGACTTCACGAGGGTCCTGCTTTGAAGATCATGTTGTCTGTGTCCCAGCATCACTCCAGTTGCCTTCAGGACCAACGCTGTGCCTCAGCGGCGCGCACGTACCGAGGTGGACGGCTTCAGCAGCACGTGCCTCACGTCGCACACAAAGTGCGGGAACGCCTGCCGGTAGTCGCGCACCTCCGCCACCACGCAGCCGCAGTAGAACAGGCACGGCTGCACGGGCTCCAGCAGGTCTGCCAACTCCGCGGGCAGCTCCTCGTTGTCGATGTAGGCGAGGAGCTGGTCCTCGCCGTACGAGATCCTGTCCGTCTCTATCATCTCCTCCGTGCTCGCTGCAACACGGCCCGTCACGCCCCGTGCACGCGTCCGTGTCTCCAGACATAGTACAAGCCTGATGAGACCCACTTCAACAATGAAGTTGTGCGATAAGTGGTAGTCATATAGCAAGCACATGTCTCTCCTTCTTGGAGGAAATTATTGGGAGGGAAAGGGAAGGATAGCCACAGTTTACAGGAACATCTACATCCTTCCCTTTCATCGGAATGCGGATGTAAAGGTCTTAATGCTTTTATCTGTGCGTGATTTGCTACAGCCTACAAAAAATTCTAACTGAACTAGTTTTTTTTTTTTTTTTTTAAAGCAGTTTCGAAGATCGTAGATGATAACCTTGTTTGCATAAAAAGAAATACGAAAGTTCACCAGTGTATCGGTCAGTCATTCCTTGCTTTGTGAGCCATTCATTGTCCTTGGATAGGGGTGAGGCTTTAGCTACCTTGTTTCGCACAAACTATAAAAACCAGAGGTTAAAATTTTATAGATATAAAAAAAAATGTATACTGGGCAAAGTGATGGAGAATCAAAATTATTGGAGTTTAAAACGTAACAAACCAACTGCATTAAATAAAAACCAGTGGATTCTGGAGCTTGTATACCAGCAGAAAGCAATAGCGAAACAGAAAGAGCTGACAAAAGAGAGAAGCGTGCGGGCTCGGGTACCTGACTGCTTGTTGAAGGCCTTGAAGGCGAGGGAGAAGCCCTTGTCGCCCGGGTACAGGCTGACGACGACCGTGTTCAGCTGCTCCCTGGCTACCAGCTTCTCCAGCAGGTGCGAGCACAACCGCAGGTGCTGCAACATCACGGCCACGCTCTGCTACCACGTCGACCATTCAACCACTCACTGTCCAGCGGTGCTCCTGCGAGGCTGGAGCCCTGCACCTGGCCGCAGGACTTGAGGGGCCCGCCTCGTCAGAGGTGCACCCAAGTGTGTCAGTGAGGCAGGATGCTTCTAGCGCGGCGTCTCCTCTGAGCTGGCGCACAGTCTTCTCGTCGTGCATATGAGCGGTGACCATAACATTACATGGCAGAGAAATGAAGATAAAGGTGTAATGCAAGTCCCTTAAAAGCTTTCAAGAATTTGTACCGGTTGTTTTACACCTAAAAATTACTCTGAAAACATGCGTTTCAGCCATTTTAACTCTTCTAAAAATACGTACTGTTTTTAAAAACTTAGTCCGAAATCAAAAGTACTTTCCGGCCCTCGGCGAACTCTTAAATGCTTTTTGTAAGCAGAACCCCACTCGGATATCTTGGGCAGTTTCGAAATCGCGCTGTTTTTCCTGAAGCTCTGCGCACCGTGTGTGCGCCTGGGTAGGCGGGGGCCTTAACAGAGATCTGCTCAGTGAACAGTACGTGTAACCCGTTCAATCACTTAGCGACGTGTCGCAGTTGTATAACACCACACTCTTATTTGAAGAACCAACATTACAACCCCGAGTTTGGCTTCCCTAAATCACTCCAGGCAAATGCTGAGATGGTTACTAACCGTGCACCATGACAATGTCCTTTCCTCCGTTTTCTCAAACCATCATCTTAACTTTACACCACAATAAAATTTAATATATTTTGCGACTAACATTCATTCAAATATAATACACGAATACAATCTAAGTTAATTTTACAAATATCCTTCAATTATCGGGGATTGATCTAATGAGTAAGGAGTTAAGAAGGCACATTTAGATACATTACGTCCTATCACAGAATTGTACTTGGTTTTGATGATGACAGAAATATATAAACTCAATGGTAAACCAAACTGCAGCTGTAGCTTCTCCCAGTGCAGCCAGGCATGACGTGAGCACAGAGATTCACAAATACAGTCACAACATTAAAAAAAATATTCACAAGTATTCCACAGGTCACGCTACTAGTACAGTACCTTAATAACACCTTGCATAAACACGAAATAAAACATTCTCTGAACCAAACTGCTTCTCATTACAAAGAGAAAGCATTTTTTTTTTTATTTGTTTCACATGTTTACAACAGAGTAAAAAAAAAACAAGGCAGATTCATACAATGCAGAGCACCAATCAGACACAGATTATGATAATAACATAGTTCAGTGACCACCTGGAGAAATTTCGCGAAACCACACACCACCAAAATACAAAGGGCCGTGTAAAGCAAGTGGTTTTGTAGACTGATGAGTAGGGACACCTGTATTTCGCGAATACATTTCGTGTCAAGGTACGTCGCAAAACACAGCAGTTTTTTTTCTTGTAGTTATTGGCTGTGGTCGGCGAGAGGTGTTTTCCCGCACTTGACGGGGCCAATGGGAATGTGGATACCGTACTGCTGCACGCACACGATTCGCCATTACTCTGAGATAAAGCTACAGTGTTTTGTGACATACCTTGACACGAAATGTATTGGCAAAATACAGGTGTCCCTACTGATGAGGCAACACTGCTGACGCAGAGAGGGAGCGAGGAAGGAGAAGCGTACCTTCTGGGGCTGCTGGAGGTCCCGGGAGCTCTCCTCCAAGTAGAGCTGTCTGAGGCGCGCGTGGATGTCGAAGGAGGGCTTGCCGGTCTGGTCGGCGAGGCAAGGCACGAACTGGGGGCACTTGGTCGCTATATGCAGTAAGTGCTGCGGGAACGAGACAGTGCAGCTGACCAACCCATATTGCTGATCAAACAAAAATGAAATTATATTACAGAGCCTTTTAAGAAAATAGCAATGGATATTAGTATATTCTTTTTTATCGTACAATCAAAATAGCTATATATCTTTGTGTTTTTTTTTACAATCAAAATCAGAGATGGTATTATATTAATGGTCGTCACAGGTTCGAAGTCGTATTAAAGCCAACGACGCCCTATCACTCAAATATTTAATATTCAGGGAATTTTAGATTCAAGCTCATACTGTAGGACTTAGTGAATAAGATTCTCAACATTAAAGAATTTAAATCAATAGTTTCTCATTTTATATAGGCCAAACTAACATTTGTTAGGCTCTGCAACATTCATTTACCTCAATTTTTGTTTTATTAACACTTATTAACAGAATTTTAAACAAAATTGAAAATGGATTTTCTGAATGTTTAATTTTCTGAATGATAAATAAAAATTAAAAAATTATTTAATGGACTCTAGTTATCAAACAATAAAACTTAACGTAAAAACTGCACCCAAAATTTCTAGCATGCAGTATGCTTTCAAAATCATGGGCGTAAATAAGCAGATTTAAGCATTTGGGAAACTTTTGAAAACAAACAATTGAAAGTAATGTTCGCAGGCTTTCAAGGCCATTGTCTGAAGTAGCTTGGCTTCTGGGTTGTAGCCGTGTCCTTGGCGAATAATTCACAGACGTTTACGGTCGACATTGCAGTCGCCATAATCAGGGAGCAGTTACCTACTGCTCCCTGATGATGGCGACTGCAATATCGACCGAAACGCCGGTGAATTATTCGCCAAGGACACTGCTACAACCCAGAAGCCAAGCTACTTCAAACAATTGAAAGGTTCTGTGGTAAACTATAAGGAGAAGCAGACAGATATATTCCGACCTTGCGGCCGGCATTTCTCAACGTTCCCCTCCCAATATGCGCCCTTGAAGGGAAGTGTGGGAGTAACTTCCAGTTCAGTTTTAAAATAATTCCAGAGCTTTTTAATATACAGAACTGTTAGGGATCACTCCCTGTTGTTTGATCGGGAAGGTATTAGAGCAGAGGCTGGGGCCACCAACCCAGCATAGTCACCACCTCAGCCCCTCTACCACACTCAGCTGACCAGACAGTTGGCTGTGTCCTGAGCCCTGAGACTTCATCAGCACTACTGGCGGAGCTGTCGCTACTCACTTCAGCTTCCTCACACGCCGCCTCCAGGCTTTGCATCGTTATGGGCGCGTGGTGTGAACATCCAGCCAACTACAGCGGAGAGGCCGAGATCACGATACATGCGGCAGCAGCGGCCCCATGGACACCTGCGCAAGCGACACGGCTGCGCTCGCGCGAGGCGACACACGACGACGACGGGCCACTCGACAATCCTGGCGCCGAGTGACCGTACTGGCTGGCGAACCCGCCCTGCTTAATAGATTTAGTGTACAGTTTTTTTTTTACACTTAAAAATTTAAAAATAATAATAATAATAATAATAATAATAATAATAATAATAATAATAATAATAAGTTATGGGGACTGCCGACAGAAGTGAAAACTTGAAACTTTGGAATAACTACGTTCTATTTTTGAATTTTTAAATTAATTTTAGTCTGAATATCATTCAATATCATGCTTAACATAAGATGTGACTCATAACTGACTCATAATTTCACACTTATTTACATCAGATGATGACGTAACATTAATGACATAATGATGATTTTAGTCTGACATCATTATGATCTCCCTTAAGTGGATTTCACATTCCGATGACATAGTAATGATCCTAAATTTTTTTGACTAAACCAGGCATCAAATAATAATAACAGTAATAAATTTTTAAATGCATAGCGATTGAGGTTCAAATCCCACTCAGATCCTTTTTTTTATTTTTTATTTTTTAATAAAATAACAATAATAAATAACTAAATAAAAAAGGATTTGAGTATTGTTATTATGATGATTATTTATGAAATCATAATTATTATTAAATTATAAATATATAAAAAATAATTCAATGTGACTCAAATACAAAAAATTATAGACAAAAATCACAACACTCGGGATCTGAACCTATTACCTAATGCTCGCCAGTCTTATGTGCTATCCGCAACACTACACAACCAAATTACATCCAGGCATTTAAGTTCATATAAGCTAGTCGTAAACCACGTCTCTAAAAATGACAATGCATTCTGTCCAAAATTTAAGGGAGAAGGGATAAAAGGTCACAATCACATGTAAAATTACTATGTACACAGTTGGCAATTATATAAAAGTTGGACTATCTTATTGGCTATAATATATATACTTTTATTACTTTCATGTTTTACTTTTCGGTAGATTATTGTAAACAATTACTTTAAAATGAATTAAATTGAAATTATTTATTTCTAATTTATCGTGCAGGGGTTCAGAAGATTTCATACTGATTTTCTCAGCTCTCTATACCTCAATTTCTATCAATATCAGTATGATGTCAGCATGATATCATTTATCCTTACATAATTTTTTAGTCACAACAGATGTGAGTGGTATATCAAAATTACGTAAAAATTCATTACCTAGCTATGACTTACCAGTGATGTCAGACCTAGTTTATGTGTTCACTGGGCAATGCACAGTATACACAAATTAATCTTTTCACTTGGTCAATTTAACTTCACTTGCTGCTACTACAGCATGTCGGTGATGCGAACTCACAAGATTGTACCCATCCAAGAAGAGTCCAACACGCACATGATACAGTTGAGTACTGTGCCCGGCAGATAACTTGGCGTCTGCGCTCCCTAGTCCTGTCTAGGGTAAAGGGGAGGGCGAAGAGAGAGATACCCTATTGTCAAGGTCAGCGGCCAGGTTTGTACTAGCAGAACAGAAAACATTCGGTGCGTGACTTACACTACGTAAGTATATATCCAAGGCGGTAAGGCCTTTTGGCTAAGAGCGCTGGGTTACCAAACCAAAAGTGAGAAATCCTATGAATTATACTTGTACTACATAAGTGTAAAATTGTGTGAATTGCAGTGGTTGTGCTCGAATATTTGTACTCATCTGTCAGGAAAAGTAAAAAACTATTATCTAAACCTGCAACGTTTTGCTTTGTCCCATCAAATATACTTACGGTGTCTGCTAATTATTATGCTAACCAAAATTAATTAAAATGTTGTTAACTCAGTAACTAGTGAAAACCAGACACTATTTATTTTGGAAAACTAGGTTACTTAGTATGTAAAATAAATTTAAAACTATGCTTCTTAATTCATTGTGTTCTCAAAGTTATTTTTAAAAAAGGTCTTACAAGAAAAAGCAAACGACCAAAACATTACGCAATTGTAGCTCACCGCGCGAAAGCTATCTCACAGTTGATGACGCAGGAGCCAGTCTAGCCCTTATCGTTTTCCGGTTTCCGTACCTAAAACGTCCCATAACTTACAATGTTAAACTTTCCATTTAAGCCACTTTTGCGCTTTTTTGGAGTAATAGCAACTTATACCATAGAATAAACTATTTTATTATTTCCCGCTCTCCGCTATGTATCACTTTAGCGCGCCTCTGCCAGCTGCCACCTTCGCCTTCCATTTTCGGGTATACACTGAAGGGCGATATTTTCCTAACAGCCACTACACGGCTCTCGGCTACGTGTCGCCTGCTTACCCCCTCTTCTTTCTCCGGTCCCGCTGTCCCCGCACCCCGCGCTGAGACACGCTAAGATAACTGCCGGCCACAGTATATACAATGTATTAGTGTATATATGTGTATACATGTGTATACATGTACACAGGCTGCTGCGCATCGCCAGTCTGGCGCAACACGCCACTATCAAAAATCGCTCAACGCTGCTAAAAAAGTTTTCACTTAAAAAGAGGAAAATATTTTTTAAAAATTTAGTTATTTGAGAAGTGAATTAGTTTAGGAATTGTAGCATGTTTTGAGTGTAGAAGTAGTAAAGTTAGTGTTAGTTTTAAGTAGAGGTTTAGGTTAGCTCGCAGGGGAAATTACAGTGCATTCATAAGACAGATAGGCTGATAGTGAATGTGGACACGAAAGATGGTGGCAAACAAACTTAAATCATAATGGCTTTATTGGCACAAAGAATAATAAAATGGAGAGAAACCAAGAAGAAATGAAGAATGAAATGAAAAACTGCAGAGAAGAAATGAAAATAAAATTGATAACTGCCAAGAAGAGATGAAGAATGAAATGAAGAACTGCCGAGAAGAGACGAAAATAAAATTGATAACTGCTAAGAAGAGATGATGAATGAAATGAATAACTGCCAAGAAGAGATGAAAATAAAATTGATAACTGTCAATATAGATGAAGAATGAAATGAAGAACTGCCAAGAAGAGATGAAAATAAAATTGATAACTGTCAATAGAGGTGAAGAATGAAATGAAGAACTGCCAAAAAATGAAGAATGAAATGAAGAACTGCCAAGAAGAGATGAAGAATGAAATGAAGAACTGCCAAGAAGAGATGAAAATAAAATTGATAACTGTCAATAGAGATAAAGAATGAAATGAAGAACTGCCCAGAAGAGATGAAAATAAAATTGATAACTGTCAATAGAGGTGAAGAATGAAATGAAGAACTGCCAAAAAATGAAGAATGAAATGAAGAACTGCCAAAAAATGAAGAATGAAATGAAGAACTGCCAAGAAGAGATGAAAATAAAATGGATAACTGCCAATAGAGATAAAGAATGAAATGAAGAACTGCCAAGAAGAGATAAAGAATGCTATGAGGACAAGTTGTATTTAGGATTGTGTTGCAATCGCAGCAGTTCACCTCGTGCGAAGACTGTCTGTAAAAAGGAACACCGCGGCTGAAGAGTGTTACCTGCGACCATCTCTCGAGGAAGGTGCTGAAGGGTGCGTAAACAAACAACGTAGTCACAAGTGACATAAGCAGGACTTAACTGTTTTCAACTCGCTAGACAACGGTGGCTTTCAAAAATTAACCTGCTTCTCCCTTGCCTCTAGATGGCACAACCACTCACTCAAACTTTCTGGTGCTCCCAGCAGGGTTGCCAGCCTGACATCATGTTTGTTCTGTTGCTGGTTTACCCGTGCTGTTTTAGTAACTACTTAAAAGTCTACAATCTGAACAAATAACAATTATACTCCTAAATCCATAAAAGTAGATGAATGATAAAAATAAAAATAATCATTATTAGAAAACATAAAAAAAAATGGCTTTGCAACAATTTCTCACTTAAATATATTGAACATCACTTTCTTACTAACCCAAATATTATATTTTATTTGTATTCCAGCAAAATAATAAATTTTTTAATAAACAATTTCTTCTTCAGGTTATATGCGCTAAATGTCTGCATGACAATCAATACAGTAGTAAGGTGGTCACCTTAATAAGCTTGAATAATATTTTACCTGACCCAAAATATACATATAATATAATTCTTATGATAAGTTTTCCTCCTTTATACACCGAATATTTTTAAAATTAAAAATAAATGTGTGGGAGGAGTTCATGTGCGACCGAAGTGAAACTGCTTGCTTATTATATTATTAGGTGTAGGAAACATTATACTCTTTGGCTGAGGTTGCAGACAAATAATAAACATGCTAGTATGTGAGCACTAAATAATGCAACTATGAAAGTATTTAAGTGTGAAAGTATGCAAGTATACAAGTGTGGAAGTATGCAAGTGTGGAAGTGTGCAAGAGTGGAAGTATGCAAGTGTTGAAGTATGCAAGTGTGGAAGTATGCGAGTGTGGAAGTATGCAAGTGTGGATGTATGCAAGTGTGGATGTATGCAAGTGTGGAAGTATGCTAGTATACAAGTGTGGAAGTATGCGAGTTTGAAAGTATGCAAGTGTGGAAGTGTGGAAGTATGCAAGTATGCAAGTATGCTCTGTGAAAAAGTGTTAGTTAGTATGCACTGTGAAAGTGTGCAAGTATGCTGCGTCATTAATATCTCTCCCCTGCCGTTTCCTCCACAGTTCCCCCAACACTGAGATGCAGGCGCGCGGCTCACCTGCTCTAGAGCCCAGGCTGCGCTGTGCCGGCCGGCTCTACTGGGGCTCGCGGTGTTCCCCGCCCACAGACCAGGCGCGGCGCAGCCATCCACTCGCACACGGCAGCTTCCGGAGCCACTCCACTCGTCTGCAGTCACCGCACACCACAGCTCATCACCAACTGCTTTCTTAGTCTAATTTACTGCTAGTTCTCTTTTCACGAATCATAGTTCACAAACACTGCACTACTGGTGAATTTTTTTTACAGCTTCCATCCACAAGCTAAACTGTATTTACAATGGTTCCTTGTTCTTCTTAATTGTCTACTAGCTAATGCCCCGCATGCGTTGCCAAACCCCTTTCAATTTTTTTGTAATTTTTTTTTAAGTAAGAACACATATACAAAGCATCTATTTCTCTCTCTCTATATATATATATATATGTCCCTCTATAAATCTCACTATAATTCTCTATATATATAAAAATTTCTTTATATGTATTTTATGTATCTATATTTCTACCTATATCTCAATCCATCCCTATTTATATCTCTCTACATGCATACATACACACACATATCCCTTGCTCTCTCTCTTTATCTCTATATGTGTATTATCTCCCTCTATCTCTTTATACCTCTCTTTATTTCTCTCTATATCTCTTTCTATGTCTATATCTTCCTAACTATTTCTTTATCTTTACGAAACAGAATACAAACACACAAACATTCATTTATATAAATATTTTTACCTATCTATAATTTTATGTATCTTTTTACCTGTCACAGGTGTGACACAAGTATAAAAAAAAAGTGTGTATTCAAATGCAACGTTGTGTCAAAATTTCAAAGCAATCGGTGAAGAAATTTTGGAATTTTTTTTATGATTTTGAACAAACATTTACATTTTTATTTATATACATATCTTGTCTATAGATCTAGTCTGAATACTCTTCTTGCCCTTTTCTATCATCCTTGTTTTTATATTCCCGGAAGTCTGTAATAGGCAGAGTGCACATCTCTTTAGTAGTTCAGGATCTGCTATAAGGTTCTACTTTCTACAGTATCTTCTTTGATCACGGCTCATAGACCTCATAGACCTCATAGACCTCATAGACCTCATAGACCTCATAGACCTCATAGACCTCATACACCTCATAGACCTTGAGGGAGCACGGGTCATGGAACGGGATAAATTGATGGTTTATTTATTGGTCACCAAGGATAGAGTTCCCGAGAAAAAATTAACATTTTAGGGCCCAACAACTGATAAGAGTGGAATTTTACTGGGGTGGCGTCCAAAAGATTAATATTGTATTCAATAAGATGACTGTTTGGTTAAAACACCTCAAAATATGCTACATATGTCTGTTTGCCAAATTGTACTCTGGCTGAGATGGTCCAGAAATAGAATATGTCCACCATCAGCTCTGGTTTGTAGCATGTTAACCATACTCTGAGCTCGAGAGTTGAAAGCTGCTAAAGGAATAATGACTTAGTTATTAAAATTTAAATTTAAAATTTCTTGCTTGAAGGTCAATTACTCAGTTCTTTTTTGGCAATGAAATCTGAGCTTAAAATGAGATCAGTTACAAAGGATCTGGGGAGAACGCTAAATGGTTGGGGGGGGGGGTAAGTGAGGGGAAAAGGGAGGACTCCTTGCCACCGGGTGAAAGCACAGTTGCAAGAGTAACAGTCAATTAAATTAAATTCAATTCAATTCAATTCACTCTAAAAATGGAGAAGTCCCTGAAAACAAATCAACCCTGCAGCTGTGTTGATATTTAATGGTTGCTCTGAGACAGTGAAACTTTTGGAAATTACTGTTTCGGTTCCCCTAATTAAATTCTTTATCTGCAATTTTTGAAAAATAAGTCCTGAGAAAAAGCTACGAACTAGCCCAGTATCAATTAAACCTGGTATTTAACGTGTGCCAATCATGTTTGCTTGCATAAGGCAGTGCAATAGGAATTGTCCCAAAAAAGCAAATATTGTGAATTGTTTGTTTTCTTGCTATTTTTCGACAAATGAATGCACTGTTGTGGAATATTGTTTTTCTGAGTACGCAAACAATTTACATTCGTTGAATTTAAAAAAAAGATAATAAACAATGCAGCCCCGCCTTTATCAGTTTCAGACTGCAACAAGCAAGAAGGTTCATTATGCTTGTCCCTGCTAATCTTCTTTGGTTGGCTTTATTTCCCTTTTAAAAACAACTGCTCAAGTCAACACACCCAGCAATAAGGAATAAATTGATCCAAAAAGGTAACTAAGTGTTTGTATCCATCCTTCCAGATATTCAGACAGCACAAGGCCACAGACATACACATAAGGGACACTGTAGCCTTGTTAACTTTTCTTTAATGTGTGTTGCACAATAGGCTCAACTGGAAGATAAAGTCTAATTTCCCGACTATAATCAACCAACCCTCGTGTGTTACTTGAATGAAAGGTAATTTTTATACCAAATAACAGATAAAATAACAAATCGAAAATGGGTTGCCTAGTCATATCTTGGCCATGCTACCCTTAAGTAAAAGGAATTTTACGAATTTATTTTTCCATTGCACCCTTTGTTATTTCGTAAATTTTCATACTAATCAGTATCAGACATAAGTAAAAAGAAAATAAAGATAGGTTGCCTATCTTTTTCATGGCCCCAGTACCAAGTTGCAAGGAATAAGCATATGAGTTTACCTTCATTTGTTGAACTACAGAGTGTCCATAAAAGAATGTCACAGTTGCAATGGTACACTATTACAATTAAATTTTAACTATTCACAACAAATCATATATCAAATTGAAGGTAAACTTGCCTAGTTTTTTTTTTAAAAAAAAGCCATTATATAATGTTTATCAAGATTACTATAGTAAGAAATTAAAATTATGTAATTCCTCATGTAAGATGTGCACAAAGTAGATGTTAATCGACCATTAAATTGTGGGACTCTTAGTCCTGTATTATCCAGTACATACTTAAATTTAATTTTTAAGCTGTAGCAATTTTTAATGAAAATAGCATCTAGAAGCACTCTGCGATCAGAAAGATTAGGTAAAGACCATGGTGGTGAAGATTTTCGAGATTAATGATTTTGAACAATTTATTTTGTATAGATTCTATTTTTAAACTATTAGAGAAGTTAATACGATTCCAGATAACTGTGTGTGTTTGAGTAGCAGATGCGGAGCCTAATAGACCCCCAACACCACCAACTGGGCCAAGGGAGCTTCTTTTTTCTTTAACTTCTTGAATATATCTTTGGAACAGTCACTTTTTAAACTCCAGCAATAATCTGCATCATGTGCGTATCCCATCTTCCTTGATAGCCGTCCATAATTTTAATATCTTGCTCCTCACTGCTGTCTGCAGTCCAGGTGGCCTTGTAAATAGTGCACCTTAATACTAATGTTGCACCCAAGGGATTTGAAAAGTTTAAGCATATTGTTTACCAGTTCAACATGGTTTACTGCTTTTCGTTGGCCCAGAAAATCTCCGACAACTGCAACACATGAAGTCCAGGTTTTTCGCTCAGCCTCATTCATGGAATATACAAAGGCTTGGTCCTTAATTAATTATCTTATTTCTAGGCCGTTAATCATTCCTGCTTTAATTTTTTCCTTACTCGCGTGAGGAATTCTTCCCCCTATGAATGCCAAGCATGATCCGTCCTTATCAAGAGCCTTTCCAAACTGCTTCATAAGGTCCAGCTTGATATGCAGTGGAGGAAAGATAATATTCTCTCGTTCAACTAAGGGTTCTTAATAACTTTTTTTTTTCTCCAACGACCATATCTTCTCTCTAAGGCCACTCTTGTCTTACCCAGTGGTGTGTTTCGTCTCTTCTATCCCAGAGGCACAAGAAACAAGGATATTTGGTGTGGCCACTTTGCTGTGCGAGGAGAAAGTTTACCATTTGTAAGTCCACACAAATCAACCATTGATTTTCACGATACCTTATCTTCTCCAAAACCAAAGCTATGGTGCTATATGTTTCTTTCATTGTCGTTGAGTGATAGAGCTGATAGAAAAAAATATTAATTTCATATTTAGATTCAGCATCCCAAATATAGCTAAAATCAGTTCCAAAATCCTAGGCACCAAAAATTTTTTTTTTTGTTGGTCTGTGTTATTTAATATTGATTGTTTTCGCATTCGTAGAAAACGGTTGCTTATGTTGCAAGCAGGAATCACTGAGAAAAATTACTTGTGAATTTGTGTAAATTTGCATTTTACTTTAATTGTTCACAGACTGAATGGTGCAACATATACTTTGTTACACAAACGTTTAAGAATATGTCGGAAACTGTGACATGGTTGGTATCTATAAGTTGAGTGTTTTAAGCTTTTTTGTGTTTATTTATGGTAAAATAACTAGGGTTAAGTTTGTGTACCATTAGGTAGAATAGTTAATAGTATGAATTCTTACAAAATGGTGTAGGTACATTATTTTCATCTGAGTCTAGAAAAATATGTAGTTTTGAAAGACTCTGAAGTCAGGAAAATTGTGTGGTTTAGGTACTTAAACAAATGTTAAAAATGATGTGAAATAATTTAAATATTTGTAATTTACTTGTTAAAAATATTTTAATAATAGTTTCAACATTTTCTGGTAAACATCTTACACAGCGGATTTTCCTCAAAGTAAAAATAAAATTAAGAAAAAACCACTCTGCAACACTAGAGACGTTCCTGTACTTACACTGAATAAAAGAATTAATAAATTCCTACTAGTTTCTGAGAAATCCCAGTTTTTAGCTCACATTTCAATATCTGTGCATTGCTGCTGCCACCGCCGTTATTTGTTTACCCACACAGGTTTGTGTTTATTTTTTAATGAACTTTATTCAAAAATTGTGAATGGTCAATTAGGTAAGGTAAGCTACATTAAAACAACTTTCAAACGTTGTGAACGGTTGGTTGGGTTAGTACAGCTACATTAAAAATATTATAACATATTTCTTTTGTTGCTTAAGAATTACGAATTTAAGATGTAGCTATCCTAACCTAATTAACCATTAATATCATTTCACAGTATTTTTAAGTAGATATACTAACCCAACCAACCATCCACGATATTTTTAAGTATTTTTTAAGTCACTAAAGTAACCTTAATGTATGAATCGTTCATTACTACGTGATTCAAAACACTACTTTAAATCTTTAAATGAAATATAAAAAAAAAATACTTTCTTAATTCAAATACATTTGGAAAGAAATCAACAAACAGAAAATATAAACATTAATATTTCCCTACAACTGCAATGCGCCATCATATTAACTACTTTCATTATAAAACAATATCTACATTGACTAAAGTTTTCTAAAATAAACACAGAAACCTGTAGGGATAAACAATAAATGGTTACAGCACCATTCAGGCAGTAGTATTGTTGAAAGTGTAATCTATCATAAACTATTTTGTATTTATTAACATTGTTTTCAGGGTAAATACAGGAACGTCTCTAGTGTTGCAGAAAATAGTATTTCATTAATTTTATTTTTACTTTGCGGAAAAGACGCAATGTAAGATATTTACCCACTTTCCTCATTTTTGATTGCTTTTTAACATATAGTTTTGTTCAACTTAATTGCTCTTTGCCTATTCATTATTGAGTGTTTTGGGAATCGAGCAGAAACTTAAAAATGCCGTGTTTTGAGACAAATAAGGAACCTTTTTGATAATAAATATTACCCTTTTCAGAAATTTTTTTATGGAAAAACCAAACTTGTAAATAATTACCTACTGGTGTAATGCCATAATATTGTTACACCATAAGATAAAAACAGTACTACAAATTGTACTCTTAACTGCAGTTTAAATGTATTAAGTAACCACCATTATTCGGGCTAAAGTAGTATTCAGGTTAAATGCACAAGGTTCTTAGCAGCTCTTACTAAATGTTATTTTAATAAGTATAAACAACAAAGCTTAATAAATAGGTCTCATATTTCCAGTCTCGTTATCTCAGAGATTGCATGTGTGAGCAAACAACATTCAAAAACCAGAGGTATGATTCACATGTAAGTAGCAGTACACAAGTGACTTCAGACAACCACAGCCAAACTCTGCAATGCAAGTTTGCACAGATGCTATGAGGACTACGCGGGGTCGCAGAGGCACGTGTGGAAGGTCAGAGCCCAGCAGATATGTTCTGTCCGTCCACCGGCCCGCGGCGGGCCCCTGCGCCCAGCACTCGCATGCGGAGCCCGCGCGAAGCCCCCGCGACACTCCCGCCCCCACGCACAGCCGCGGGACCCACCTGGCCAAAGGCAGTCTCCGCTCCGCGACTGCCATCAGCTGTTCACGCCAATTCTAACCCCCAACACTCCCCCGCGCACACACCACTGCTCCCGCAGTCGCACCTCCGCTCGGCCAGCGCCGCACGCTTATCGCGACCCGCTCGTCGAACACATTCCAACCCCTTCTCAGTCACACCGTGGGTATTTACCACCGATTAGCTTCACCCAGTTTACAAACATACTATGCTTACTGTGACTCGATGGGAAATTCGAGTCACGAAATTACCAACAATTGAGAGTGTTATAAATGATAGGAATTTTTAGTCTAAAATTCCCCACTACCGTTATTTATAAACAGGTTTAAAAACATTATTTTCGTGACATTGGCTACCATGCATTCTAGTGTAAATCCTTTAACCAAAGACCTAGGTCGTTGCCTTTTACTATATAATTATATTTTTTTAGAGAAATAATTCTGACTAAATTTGAGTAGTAAAAGGTAGCGCATTTTCCAAGTAAATATTAATCTCAAATTTCTAATACTTTATTGCTATAGTCAGATTTTTTATTTATGTGTGTGAACAGTGTGGACCGATGTGGCGATGTGAGCATCAGATAATATTAAGGTTCATGATACTAACCCAAAAATTAATTAGTATTGACGAAAGTCGTCGTACCCTCCCAGGTGCAGAGGCCGTACCTGTCCACCGACGTGTGCCTGAGGGAGTTTTGTCCCCCCAGTGCACCATCTGTGAAGTGCTACGGTCAGGGACGCACCCGCATGCACCCTAGCATGCCAGTGGGCTCCTTTTAGTGTTATAAATAATTCTGCTTTTATGTATTTTTTTTAAATGGCCACGAGACTTAACAATTGTGTATATAATGTAATCGTAATTTATTAATTCTTGTGTGAATTTGCTTTTCATTAATTACTCGCTAAAGTTATGTTAATATTTCTGTGATTCTTCTCAAGTGTTTTGCCGTGCTAGTCATGTAATCGCAACCTGGCGCATCGCGGGGCGGGCCTCTCCCACGCTGGCCGATTTCCCCTCCCCTCCTCCGCGGGCCGCGGGCCGCGGCCCGCTGGCGCCGGGGAAGGGCAGTGGTGTTCTGGGCGCGATCGAGAGCAGACATGCACGCCGCTCCGCGCTGCTTGTGAGGCGCGTCTTCTCAGCTCGTAGTCCGACGACAGTGTAACATCACGGGTTGTCACTGCAGCCGAGCTGCATCCGTTGTATCGCTCACCGTCTTGAGTTTTACAAGTTTTCCAGGGCGTCACCATACGAACGTCATAGGCCGTGTACGCGCAGTTACGGACCACCGAACCTCGCCGTCAGTACGAGACTCTTACGTGATGGATAGCGTACGCGCTGCGCATCGTTACGGAGTAATCTTAATCGGAGCCATTGTTACGGGAACAACTTCCCAGTTTGTGTCGGGACATGTTAACGGACGAGACTTTCTTCCGGGGATCCGGGTCGTAGCGGGGAAGGCGCTCATTCCGCGACGGATCCGCCAGGCTGCGGCAGGCTCTCTAAGCGACAATAAAAGGGGCTCGTGAAACAGTCAACACCGAGTTATCCTTGTAACTGCCTACCATTCTGCCTCCTCATCTAAACTCCCTCCAGGTCCCACATTTCCCGGTCCCGGCCACGTTGGCCTGGACCCACACCTCACCGACGAGAGCAGCACGGGCAAGACAGGGCAATTACGCAAACGGAGAATCAGGGACCAAAAGCCGAGGGACGTCAGTATATTAGTTGTTCCAACAATCCACTGGTTATAATCCACTTCCTCAGACATTTTTTTTAAAATATCAAAATTAAAACTTATTAACATATAGCTAATAACCCGCGAATTCGCTCGCGTACTGTCAGGGCATTGCTGACATTCTGCCTTTGAAATAAAAGTATGTGTTATAATTCCAAATATTTTTACTTAATAAAAAACACAATAAATTGGCAGGTGTAAAAAATATTTTAGTTTAAAGAAAACCGTTTAGTATCTGCCCGGCTACTTCAGGCCGTTATGCCTCATCAGCGCCCTCTCTTGCATAGTAATGCTACGAGAGAGTAATGCAGTGTGGCGTGTGTATTTTTATTATCAGGGATTCGACTTTTATATTTTGTAAATTGACTTGTCCCAGGCAGAGAGGAGGAGCGGGAGCGTTCCCCGGACAGGGGTCGCTGCCCAAGAGCAGGGGAAGACCGGGCAGAGGTGAGGAGCAGTAGCGGTCCCCAAGTTGGGGTCGCTGCCCAAGAGCAGGGAGAGAGCGGGAGCAGTCCCCGAGATGGGGTCGCTGCCCAAGAGCAGGGGGAGGTAGGAAGGAGGAGCAGTCCACTAGAGAGGTCGTTGCCTACCAGGGGAGTAGGGGTAGGAGCAGTCCTCCAGAGAGGTCGCTGCCTAAATAATACTGCTCAAGTATTCTTGCCACTTTTATTTACCCAGAATTACTGGGAAGAGCTTTCTGCCTGGCTTAGCTAAGCCAGAGTAAATATACAAGGTATGTACATATTCATCAGGGAGGGCACATCTGTACCCTTCCTGTGCATACATATTCGAATTACAATACTCTTTACATTCACTTGTATAATTAACAGGTTTCTTGTCACAACACTGGGTATTTACATAATTGGCCTGAATTAGGCTGGGCCGGTAGACAAAGTTACCTTAATTTACATTCCCCTTTGTCAGCCATCTAGGGGCGGGTGGCGAACTAACTTTCCTCCCCATAGATTGTGTAGGAGGGGTGGCGCACTTGGGGCTTGTGCTATTGACGTCGTCTGGCCGACGACCACCCCAGAGCCCGACCTGCACCCGCCAGTATACGCTCCCGCTAACGGAACACACCCCTGGCCATGGCCCACCCGAGTCAGGCGAGCCGAACAGCAATTAAAGGCAAAACCGCGGAAACCTGAGTAGACAAGAGAAGAACCGTACCCATTCCTCCTGAAACATTAAATTAGGATTTTAGCGACAATAAAATCTCTTCCAGACACATCCGTTTGGAGTCTAGCGTAATGAGGTAACGCCTGGCGCGAGAGAAGCCGAGCTTCCTTCGGACGCCATGCCAGTTCGGCAGTTCAGCGCAGCTCATGGACCGGGGCGGACCTACGTCCCACGGAGAGGCAACATCCTTTGTCTACATTGAAAGTAACGTCCGGTAAATATAGTCACTAATTAACAAAACCCCTTTTATTACTTAACCTCTCCGTGAGTACCCGGTCCCTTTTTTCGGTCCAGGACCTAATCCGGCCGCATCAACTTAAGGACACCCCGCACCACACTTGGTCAGCGGGGCTGCTCTTCAGCATACGGCACGGGCCGTCTCTCGCAACGTACAGAACTTTATTTAAGGTCACGCGCACGGCGCTGACCACAAACCCGCAAGGGAACTTGGACAAACTTAATTGCGGTGTGTGTTTCACCACAGTGGGCACAACACCCGCGCCGAGACATTTGCATACGGGATTGGCCGTCTCCAATCGCCCACCCCCTTAATTCAGTGTATTTTTGTATCCCGTATTTTGTACTGCTAACTTACGTTACCCGAGTAACGAGCGGGGTGGTAGGGAGCAGTGGTCAACCTGGCATGGGAAGCAGCGGTCGCGGGAGAGGCGTCGCTCCACTCTGATGGTGAGAGAGTTTGAGCTGAGTTATGACTTGACCGTGCGTGACATCAATGGGAGTCGTGAGCTGAGCCGTGCGGAAGTTTAGGAATAGTTTCAGTCGTGTTTTTGAGACAGACATTCTTCGTTATTGTTTTAACGCGTGCCCTGTGAGCTATGAACTATTGAGTTGGAAGCTAGCCGTCGCTAGCATATTTTTTTTACGCGTCTTCCCAGTCTCTGTTTGTATAGTTAGTCAGTCATCGGGTTGGGCGTGAGTCATTGCATAAAAGTTCTTGATTGTTTTAATCCCAGAGATTATGTCAGTGAAGTATTAACCCGAATAGGGACATACAGACCTTGTGGCGTTTTCCCATTATTTTTCTCAAGCTACGTCAACCGTGTCTAGCATCGCCTCTAGTAAGAAAGGGTCTATATCGGCACGGAGGGGATGTCCCGTATTAAATAAAGCAGAAGAACGCAGAACCGGACAAACCCCCTATCGAGCTTGCCACAGGCGGGTCCGCGGTAGTCCCATGTAAAGAGTTTACATGGGTGTGGATAAAGGACCCGGAAACCTTATTTGGACTTGTTATTTATGGTGAGACTAGATCCCTCGGCCACACGGTACGAACCCCCCTCTATAGAACCCCTGAGTAGCCGGCAACACCGTACTAACATTAGGGTCTAGTCCCAGTCGGACCACAAATTATACTTTCCAAAGAGGTTAGTATAAGGCAATTTTAATTGTGGGGCCAATTTCACTACCATAGTCGAAGAAACATATTTAAGGGCGGTATTCCAAGACATTCTCGTATGTAGCGAGTAAGCACTGCCTTGGAAAACAAATCGGTAAGCTAACTCGCAGACTGTATTCCAGAACACGTCCAAACCCAATCCCTATTAGGTAACTCAAAAGCCACTGTTTTAATAAACTGTGCCTTGCACGAGACTAGAAATTGATTTCAATACATTCTAGTGGACATTTGGTAACCATCTTTACATTTGTTACTCCAAAAATCAAAAATATAACAGCACTATTGTGCGAATAAAATGATGTAGTTTTAATTTCCTCAAATACTTTTTTAATTTGCGATTATTTGTTTTCATAACCATTAAAGAATACAAAATAAATTCCATGATTGTTTCGCTACCATAAAATTTTATTTGGAAAACGAATTTGTTTAATACATCACCCATATTTACTAATTTATAATATTTAAGTTAAGTAGCCAGATGCAGATCCGCCATCTGGATGAAATCAAAGTAAAAGTGAACCCTGGGCATGCACGGAATTTGGGCAACAGATCAACAACGGATTGGGCACCGAAATACGTTTCCTACATATAAAGGACTGGACATGTCATATTGTGCACTAGGAATATGGTTAGGGTTCAGAAGTTTCATATAAAACACCTAAAATTTTTTTTGTCTTGGAATACTGGTCTAAGTTATACTGGACTGGTAATGTTTTTTTTATATATTTGTTATTTCTGTTTTCCTACCACCCAATTCCATCGCTGCTTCAACTCACTGTGGTAGGTACCCTTCAACCATCTATAAAACTCCATGCTGGCGAGATATTTTAAATCATAATTCATTCATTCAATAAAACGGACCCAGTCCCCATTTTTGATCTCGGGCCTCCCGCCCAAAATTGCTCATAGCTTTACCGCTCAACCCAACATTATAGGCTTTTTCGTGTGCACGGCCATGCAGAACTTATAGCCTAAAGCCCGTTCAGGAACACAAGTACATGACATTTGCCGTCGTCCGGGGTCTCGGGCTCGAGTCCCGGTGTGGCTCCTAGTGGGAAAAGGCGGTTCTTGATCTGTGTTGTCCGGGTGGGCGCCAGACTAGCTCGTTTCTAGTCGTGAATTTGGGGTTGTGGATGTATGTGCCCCTGCGTGGCCCACTAGGGCCGGCGGCGGTGTTGCGTGAGATGATTTTAAATAAGAGACGTGGAGTTGAGGTGGCGGTGTCGTACCTTTTATTCAGAGGAGCGAGTCGTACACAATACAACACTCTACAGAGGTCCCCGGGGGGGTTTTTACTTGTTATTCCGTGGCGCCGTATTGTTTGTGTTCCGCGTTACGTGGCCTCGGATGCTGTTATGTCTCAGACGTCTCACTGGGTACGCAGGTAACGTAATTTCGTAACACAAAGGCGGGACACAAAATACACTGAATTAAGGGGGCACGCACAGGTTACGTGGCACTCGTTACTCGGGTAACGTAAGTTAGCAATACACAATACGGGATACAAAAATACACTGGATTAAGGGGGCGCGCACAAGTTACGTGGCACACGTTACTCGGGTAACGTAAGTTAGCAGTACAAAATACGGGATACAAAATACACTGAATTAAGGGGGCGGTCGATTGGAGACGGCCAATCCCGTATGCAAATGTCTCGGCGCGGGTGTTGTGCCCACTGTGGTGAAACACGCACCGCAATTAAGTTTGTCCAAGTTCCCTTGCGGGTTTGTGGTCAGCGCCGTGCGCGTGACCTTAAATAAAGTTCTGTACGTTGCGGGAGACGGCCCGTGCCGTATGCTGAAGAGCAGCCCCGCTGACCAAGTGTGGTGCGGGGTGTCTTTAAGTTGATGCGGCCGGATTAGGTCCTGGACCGATAAAAGGGACCGGGTACTCACGGAGAGGTTAAGTAATAAAAGGGGTTTTGTTAATTAGTGACTATATTTACCGGACGTTACTTTCAATGTAGACAAAGGATGTTGCCTCTCCGTGGGACGTAGGTCCGCCCCGGTCCGTGAGCTGCGCTGAACTGCCGAACTGGCATGGCGTCCGAGGGAGGCTCGGCCTCTCTCGCGCCAGGCGTGACCTCATTACGCTAGACTCTAAACGGATGTGTCTGGAAGAGATTTTACTGTCGCTAAAATCCTAATTTAATGTTTCAGGAGGAATGGGTATGGTTCTTCTCTTGTCTACTCAGGTTTCCGCGGTTTTGCCTTTAATTGCTGTTCGGCTCGCCTGACTCGGGTGGGCCATGGCCAGGGGTGTGTTCCGTTAGCGGGAGCGTATACTGGCGGGTGCAGGTCGGGCTCTGGGGTGGTCGTCGGCCAGACGACGTCACATTCTACACATATATCCACTTATGCATCTATATCGCCGACCTCTGTAGCGTAGTCGGATGCACACCGGCTTACGGTGCGAGGGGTCCTGGGTTCGAGTCCCGGGTAAGGCATGGGTGAGAAATTTACATGCTGATAATTTAATACCTACGAATTTAAAATGATGATTACATCGAAGCACAATGAACCATTGACCAATTGGCATCAAACTGTAGGGCACGTATAATGTAAAAAAAAAAAAAAAATGCATCTGTATCGACAATGTTTACTTTGCCATACCCTACCATCGAGTAACGTTTGTAGGATCATTCAATTTTCACTGTTTTAAAATATACTTTAGTCCTGATGGAAGGTATCAATTGAAATACATCGTACAATTTTTTAGCAAATTGCAGTGAAACTATACTGAAGATAGAAGACCTTGTCTGCTACAGTCCCCGCTTGTGTTAAATGCTACAGAAATTCATCTTTGGTTCAATGTCTAGTTGTGTTATGATTTATGCGTTCTTAGGTCAAATAGACGCATGCTCGTAAAAAGTGATGTAATAGGAGGCACTGTCATTAATTTCAATTAGGTTTGGTGTAAAGGTTTTAAATTTATTAAATTTTTTACAAAAAAAAAATGGTACGTTTTACTTTATTCTAAATACTTTTTATGTTCTTTTTATAAATGTATATTTAGCTTGAAAGTAATAACCTTCAATATGCTTGCTAGATACGAACCAAGGCACTTTCTTAACAGTTTTTTTTTGCCGCTAACAATTTTTTAAATTCAATTTTTTATTGTGGGATTTGTATAGAACGCGATTCAATAACAACATAGATTTTGACTGCGTAAATGTTAATACCATCCTTAACAATCATGCGGCAAGCGTTATGGGCGGAAACATAATCTGTTTCTGTAGAAAGGGAGGTATGGTTTGGAGCACAAGGCGTGTAGCCAAGGGGAGAGAGACCAGTAAATAAAGAGGAGGTGATAAGGGAGGTGGGTAGGACTAAAGGGGACGAAGGCGGCTGGTCCCGATGGGATAGGAAACAGCCACCTGAAATTAGGAGGGAAGTAGGTCTGTCGATACTTGGAAGTACTATACTCGCAGCCACTGGAGGAGGGACAGCTGCCAAGGCAACGGAAGGAGGCAGTGATGGTGTCTATTCAAGGGAGGCGGAGACAAGGCTAAACCAGAAAATTATAGGCCTGTCAGCATAACGTTGAGTGCAGGGAAGGTGATGGAAAAACTGATAATGAGGTATATTGTAGGAAAAATTGGAGATCTGGAATGGATGGATGAGAGGGAACACGTCTGTAGGAAGGGTTTATCCTGTAATACGCAGATGGCTGGACTGCAGAAGAACTTGGTGGAGACAGTGGGTGATGGCAAACAGATAGACACAAAGTTTAGTGATTTTGAGGAGGTTTTCGATAGGGTACCACATAAGAAGGTGAAGGAGAAGTTTGATAGTCTGATAGAGGGTGGTGAATAAGGGTCAGGGGACTTCCTGAGGGTACTACAAGGGAGCATTATGGGCCCCTGCTGTTCCTAGTCATGATGAACGATGTTGGGGAGGAATCGGGTAGCAAACAGACTGTTCACTGATGACTGCGTGATCTGTGAAACTGTGGGGGAAGCGGCAAATGCAGGAAGACTTGATGCCAGGGATGCTGGAATACCAAGATGATGGGTGATTACTATTGGTCGCTTCACAGAGAACAACAAAATGCATCACATCGAATAAAAAGCTATGCAAGGAATTTTACCGTGAAGAGGGGGAGAGAGAAAAAAAAACACCTAATATTCACATTCAGTTATTTAATATTATTTTGAGTGGTACTCATTGTAACTTAATTTAAAAAAAAAACTGATTTTTCAATTTTTAATTTTTAATTTCCCCTATTTTGTTTAAATATACCTGTATAGTTAATGTCTTATTGGGAGTGAACTGTTGGTGATAAAAAAAATGGATACCAAAATGGTTTCAACACCCAAAAATACATGATATTTAGGTTATTTGGTTCAAAATGTTTTTACAAATATTTTTTTCATTGGTGTGTGTTATCTAACTCTAGGAAAAACAGCTTAATGCTTTACTACATGTTGCTTGCATGTAGCAAGTGTGTTTATCTCAGCATAAGATGATCACATCTTTTCCACTTGCATTGTATAAGTTAATACTGTATGCAAATATAAAAACACCAACAAAACAATTTCTTTGAAAACATTATCTGCTGCATCAAACTATACGGCTGACCCTCATCAATGCTGGTTTTTTAAATGACTAACGGTTTTAAATCTTTTCCTTGACACTATAATGCCAAAAGTAGGTCAGTGAACCAGTTTGGGTACGGCTGAGACAAATAATTAACCGCGTGCTACTGTTGACAGTTAAAAAAAATAACTCTCTCATCATGCACACGTAAAAAGTTTATTAAAACATGCAGACAAATTGTAATCAGGGTATTTAGTATGTCATGTAGAAGCTGGGATATTCGGAACCGTATTTTCAGAACCGGGAATTTTGGCACTAGTCTTTAACGGAACCGAGATTTCCCAGTACTTTCGGTGCTAGGTAGTTTTTTTTTATTAATGGTAAATCAGTCGGTGATTGAATAGTTAGTTGAATAGTTTAGTTTTGAATTATTAAATAAGTATTAGTGACCAAAATAAAAAGATAAATCTTTGTGTTACAATTTTTCATTGCAAAAAGTATTTATTTACGTGAAAAAATCACTGTATTCTCATTCTTACCGTCAATCTTTAACTTTGAAAAAAAAAAAAAAAAAATTAAAACAAATAATTGTTTTAACAAATGCAAATCACAGAATTGTTAACTTAAAATAATTTTTCTTCTTTTCATAACAAGCTTCAAAGATGAAAGATGGGTATGTAGAGAATACCGGCGCAGTAGCCACGGGCGCTGGCATGCACAGCAGCCTGAGCACCGCCTGGCGACAGAGGAGCGCAGACTCCCCCCCTCTCACCCGGCCTGCATCACTCGCCTCGCCAGAGCTGTAGTAACCTTAGCGCCCAATACAAACAAAATATTATGCTGTCGATGTTGAGCCCCGAAAGTATCGAAGGAACCGAGAATCAAAATTAAATTCCTGGATCTTTTATTACATCAGAAGTACCGGGAATTCCCGGTTCTGAACCGTAGTGGAAATGCATCGGCCGGAACGAGAGGAGACGGGACCCCATCGCCGGTAGCTTCTGCCGGGCGTTCCAGCCGAGAGCGTTGGGCCGGAAGAGTACCATCACCCTGACGTGTCGAGTTCCGCGGGTCTGCCACTCGGCAGTAGAAGAGTTTTCCCAAATTTAACAACTTATGATAGTACGAAAAAACTACTACCATAACTTTCTCAAGAAAAAATCATCCTATTGAATTTGATTATAAACTAGATAGTCAAGCTATTGTAAAATTGTATTGTGTTATTGACGTATCTTGCTTGATACTAAACTTTTCTTTCATAATCATATTGAAACACACAGATCTAATGCTAATAGAACATTAGCTCTAATCTTAATATATATAAATCTCGTGTCACAATGTTTGTCCTCAATGGACTCCTAAACCACTTAACCGATTATAATAAAATTCGCACACCATGTGCAGTTCGATCCAACTTGAGAGATAGGATAGTTTAAATCTCAAATTATAGTCGCAATTTTAATTTATTGCGATTTATAAAAGCGAAATACCACTCACTGACTCACTCATCACGAGATCTCTAAAACTATAAACCCAATTGACTTGAAATTTAGCATAATTATTCATTTTGTGATGTAGACGCTCACTAAGAACGGATTCTGCGGAAATCCGATCCCAAGGGTAGTTTCGGAGGGGGGGGGGGGGGGTAATATATCAAAATTTCTATTTTTTGGTAGGAAATCACCATGGCAACGGCTGTTGCTTTGTTGATGCTTCATTTGTCTCTATGACAACGACTATTTCATTGTTAGTGCAGTCCTCATCACCGTTGAAATTTAGCTGGTATCTAAATATCAAAAATTACCCTTTTTTTTCAAGTATTTATATTTTACAGACTTGAAACTTCACAGTAATGTTCCTTATGTTACGCAGGATGACATTTTCCGAAAATTAGATCCCATGGGTGGTTAAAACAAGGCAACAGGATTTTGTATTGTTCATGCCTTCTGCGTCTCCATGGCAACGGGCATCGCGCGGCAGTGGCGTACCCACAAGGAGGGGCAAGTATAATGAGCGGCGCAAGAGTGATCTGCCTGTAGACTGCCGTAGCGAAGTACGGGTACATCAGTTGTACGTTGCGTGCACGAGTCGGGAAACCATCGGTGCTATTCATTTTCTCTCCGGTACATTATACAGCATTGTAATAAATTTTCACTGATTTTTTTATTATTTACCATTACTGTAAATGGGTGATGTGGCTTAATTTTTTTCCATTAGTATAGCCGTGCGAAGCCGGGTCGGGCAGCTAGTTAAATATATTTCTTTTAATGCATCTAACTTAGATTCAATACTTCAGTCTTTATATAGCTTTGGTGAGATTCAAACTAGAGTATGGCTCTGTTATTTGGAATAACCTTACTATAACAGACAGTGGCAAGTCAGATAACTGCTACGTTAATAACATTACCTGCAATAATCTACTTGACAATACAGATATTCAACAGCATCAGAAGCCTTCATTATCCACATTAACTAGGACTAATGATATTTTATACAGAACTACTCCTAGTTATTTCCCTCTAACTGATAAATAAAATAAATTTTAAATACTGCTATTTCAATTTTAAATAAATACCGTATATATTTTTTGGGGATATAATAATAATATGTTGTATAAACTATGTTTTTTAATTTATAAGTTTTCATGTTAAATTTTTTGTTATCTGTAACTTTAATTATTGTTTGTTGGTTTTTGTTCTTTTTTTTGTGTTAATTGTTTTGTCTTTAGTATTGTTATGTCTTTGTCATTTATGTATTTGTGTTAGTTGTATAGTGCCTACCATCCAAGGCCTTGAGCCGTGGTTAGGCATGTGACAAATGTTAAAAAAAAGAGCATGTGTAACTCAGTACACGTAATAGAAATGAAACTTCTTTGGCAATTCAAACCTTCACTCGTAATTATATTGTAAGGGGTAAAATGGCAGAAAGACAGAAAGAAGACAATATCTAATAAGAATTAACTAACAATAAATATTACTCACTCTTGATATACGCTTTATAGAAAAACCTGTGCATGTTACTGTTTCTTCAAACAATTCTCCCATTTGGAACATGCCAAATCTCTGAACGAAATTAGAAAATTCATAACAGGTAGCGCTATCTATGCGGGAAATGCTGGGACTGTCTCAACAGCGCTCTCTACGCTCCTGGTTGAACAAGGAGGAACGCGGGCGCGCTGGTAGCAAATATAAAATTTAAGGCACTCACAGCTGACGGTAAGGATACCTATAGCTATTTTCTGAAACAAGCGCATGCACACACACTCTGTCGTATTCTTTCATTCATCTATTCCTCTCAGGGTTTTTTTGGGGGCGAGGACGAATCATCGCACAAAGAGTAGAACTAAAATGAGCCCAGCAACTTATATAGTATAGTGCTCTCTTTATCTCTCTTTGGGAAGTACCTATTCTCTGTCCTTTTCGCGTAAGAAACGTTTCACAACGTTTCACGATCACGTTGCATTAAATTTCTGCCTTAAAATTTTACTCTCGTGCCCAAAAAAGTTTCACTTCAAAAAATATAATTTTTTAATCTGCCATGATACAAACTGGGTATGATACGTGGGCTTGTTGGCCCAGGCCGCAGCTGCCCCGGACCGCAAGGGCACGTTCAAAGTGCGGTACCTGCAGCGCATCGAGGCCGAGGTGCAGGCGAGGTGGGAGCGGGAGAAGATACACGAGGTGGACGCTCCAGCCGAACCCAGGACCTCGCCCGACGCCAAGTTCCTCACCACGTTCCCGTTCCCGTACATGAACGGCCGGCTGCACCTGGGACACACCTTCACCCTGTCCAAGTGCGAGGTGAGTCCGCTTTACCGTTGTAGAGGCTGTCGACTGTGTGGCAAGTCCACTTTATCATCCAAGGGACAGTTGACGGTCTTGTGGCTCGTCCACTTTATTGTCCAAGGGGCAGTCAACTTCTGTGACGTGTCCACTTTATCGTCCAAAGGGTAGTCGACTGTCTGTGGCTCGTACACCTTATCATCCAAGGGACAGTTGACAGTCTTGTGGCTCGTCCACTTTATTGTCCAAGGGGCAGTCCACTTCTGTGACTTGTCCACTTTATCGTCCAAAGGGTAGTCGACTGTCTGTGGCTCGTACACCTTATCATCCAAGGGGCAATTGACGGTCTGTGGCTCGTCCACTTTATCGTCCAAGAGGCCTGGGATGAAGAACAATTGGAAGATTATGAAATACCTGATGTCAAGGAATTTTCTAAATGGCTATAGAATTGTTCTAGTACTTGTGTATTCTCATGACAGAGGGAGCACATATTTAAGTTTTGTTGAATGCTGAGAAGATAACTTTGTTATGTTGCAAGGAACACATTATTGGTTTTCTAAACTTGATGCTGCCAGTGTTATTTCCTGCGAGTCTCTGATGTTTCTATCTCTGGCATGCAAGCTAGTAGGTTAGCTTCGTGGTATTCGACACAGAGGGAGCCAGGCTGAGACTAGTGCGACGTGTGGCTTCTCGTCTGTACAGGGTGGCCCACAACTGGGTGGAAACTTTTCACTTCTTCTTTACAACTATAAAGTACACGTGTGACAGAAGTGAGACTTCTTGCTTATTACATACATTATAAAATAGGAAACATAATTCTCTTTGGCTGAGGTCGCAGATCAAAAAATTATATATTTAAGTAAGAAAGTGTGCAAGTATGCTGCATAATTTTTACCTCTCTATATACCTATCTATTCCCATCAAGCGATCTGAATTTTCGTAACGCTCGAAAATTGTAGCCCTCTCAGCAAAGAAGTTTCACGTCATAAATAGTTACTCATCAAAAGTCACTAAAGTTGTTTCTTAGCCATATATATATAAACATTATCCTTATAACTTAGAAATTAGAGAAAAATTTGCGAAAATGTTTTAGCTGGAACAAACATATGTAAATGACGGAGTGAGTGACCACATTGATATACACTGGATAAAAGTGTGTTAAGGGACTTGTGTTTTCGAAGTAGGGAAACCTGAAATCGTCAAAATGTATTATTTCTAATATTATTTGGGTGTTGTGAGATGACTTTTGAAAAGAGGAGCAAGCAATACTTTTTCATTGCAAAAATTTTATGTTTTGTTTTTAAGAGCTATAGCTGCATGAAGTTCGTTGACACACATAATGACTACAGCACTGTCAGACTAGCAAGCCATCACAGTTTTTTTAGTATGGCGACAAGCATAGAAGTAGCTTATGTTGATTCTTACTTGTATTAATAAAAATTATGAGATTTGGATTATTAATTGTAATTCCTTTTGAAACTTGGTATTTGATTCTGTTTGTACAATGTAGCATATTTATGGATTTAGCAATTTTTGTAAGTGATGTTGTATAGAGCTGACTTTTCAAACTGTGATGATTGAATTCCCTTGCATGATTTCAAACGTATCTCGTCCTTTCCTTAAAACTTTACAGTATTTTGGTTATTTCCAAATGAGCTCGGCAAAGTTGTGGGTGTAAAGATAGTGAGTAGATAAAACACTCAGACGACACTGTCCTCAGGCAGTCGCGAGGAATGAAATGAAATGCAGCCGAGCGGCAAGAGGGCAGGAGCAGCCGGAGCGTGGTGGTTTGTGCAGTTCGCAGTGCGGTACCAGCGGCTGCGCGGCAAGCGGGTGCTGTTCCCGTTTGCGTTCCACTGCACGGGCATGCCCATCAAGGCGTGCGCGGACAAGCTGCGGCGCGAGATGGAGCAGTTCGGGTTCCCCCCGCGCCTGCCCGCCGCGCCGGAGGAGAGCACGGCCCCCTCGCACGCCGGCGACGCCACGGAGCGCGACCGTAGCAAGGGCAAGAAGGTGCATCCCGCTGTGGTTCATAGCAGTGACCTTTTATTTCAAACTAGCTGGTGTCCGGCGTGCGTTTTATTTTTTCTAATCTGGTGTAAGTAGGTACACATGTACAAAGCATCTCTCGCTTTCTAATTCTCTCTCTCTCTGTATATCTCTATCTCTATATCTATACTTATCTATCTCTCTTATCTCTCTGTATCTCCCTTTCCTCTACATACCTGTATCTATAGCTCAATGTCTGTATACATGTATAAAAAAATATATGTTTTTGTGTATACCCTTTTTTTTTTTATCTATCGTTTTACCTGTCATAGGTTTGAAATGGATATTAAGACACACTCATGTTTGAATGCATCGTTGTTTAAAAATTTTAAAACAATCAGTGGAGAACTTTCAGAGATTTAAGTTTTTGAACGGACATTTACATTTTTTTATTTATATAGATTCATGCTAGAGTGGTTTTAATTTCATATGGTTTAACAGGACCTCAGTTTGAACACTAGTTTTTAGAAAAGGCACTAGTGACAACAACTTATGTTCACCAGGATGCCATATACTAATAAAAATATTCTACAATACATGGGTTATGACCTATGGTAAGTAATTATCCCAGCAAATGTGTGTAGGGATATTAGGGAAACTGTGAATAACTGGAGTCAGAATGGCCAGCCCGAGGTTCTGCCTAAGTGGTGTGATGAGGAATCACTCTGTGATGTGATTCGTGTTCGTGGGGCCACATTACAAGACATCCTGTAGCATTCGCAGTGACTCCACAGTTCCAGAACGTCTTTGTGCTGGGGAGGCCAACTCCACACTCCTTGTAAGTCTCGTGGCTTCCGTTTGGTAGTCTTTTGATGAAGTATTTTAAAACGGAGATTAAACATGTTTTATTTAGTGCCCATTGGTTGAAACTTTACAATTGCTTCTAACGTGTGAGGTGAATGCTAAGCAATTTGCCAAAATATAAAATTTTTTCTATGAAAATATTCCCAAAATGTTAAATTGTAGATAACGTTAGCATGTACCTTTGTCCAGAATTGGCAAGACGCAATAGTACATGATACACACAACTGCGTGCAGTATACTCCTTGACTGTTGCACAAGTGTTTCGGGTGGTGGAACGGAAGCGAGACTTGAGGCAGGTTTCCAGACGTCACTAGGAGGCAGTAGCGTAGCCAGGATTTGTGTATGGGGGGTGCTAAGAAGCATGCCCCCCCCCCCCCCCCCCTGTATTAAAGCGGGGGGTCTGGGGGCACTTCCCCCGAGAAAATTTGGATTTTAAGGTGTAAAATAGTGCAATTTTAGCAGTTTTCGGTTCTTAAATTTAAATATTGTAATGGTAAAAATTTTATTAATTTTAATATGAAATTTGTTTGAGTGATGAATAAGAAATTAATTAAAGATTTGGTGCTGGGGGGGGGGGGTTGAACCCCTAAAACCCCCCCCTGGCTACGCCCCTGCTAGTAGGTGATGTCGACGCAGAAAGGCACGGCATCACGAACACGAAGTCATGTGACGTGTCGCGCTTGTTGCAGAGTAAGGCGGTCGCCAAGGCCGGCGGTGCGAAGTACCAGTGGGAGATAATGCGCAGCCTGGGGCTGTCGGACGACGAGATCAGGAAGTTTGCTTCGCCTCACCACTGGCTGGAGTACTTCCCCCCGCTCGCGATGAAGGACCTGCGTAGCATCGGACTGCACGTACGTCTTCATTTCCGTTTGTTGTCTCCTGTCTTGCTGGTCGGGCGATGGAGTGTAGGTCTGCCTGTAGCGTCTCACCCAGGTCGTGACCGGAGCAAGCCCTGGGGTAGATTGTACAGGTACATTGGCTGGATGTGAGCACTTCGAGAAAATGAAGGTAAAGGTTTGCAAACAATGTCTCTCTCATGAAACAGTCTTGCTTGTATCAGTTCATCATGGACTGCGTATTGCCGGATGGTTAGTTGTTGTGCTGGCCCCGTGGTCTTGTAGGCTCTTATGTTGTCGTGTTATACGAGTGAGTTTCCCGAGAGGTCACTTGGTTTAATGCAATCTCTTGGACGTACGCCATCACAGTTTTGCACTGTTCATGATGGGAAAAATACAAGAACGCAAATTAAGTTATAAAAATGAAAATGTAAACCCACATGGAACAAGCCCAACTCAGCGTTGTCAAACAGATAAACCCAACGATGTACCTGAAAAGGCCTGATGACGGGAACAGATGCCAGTTCCAGAAACGTTGCAACTGTTTTATCGTAGGAACCTACTTCGTTCATCAGTGTTGTCCTCATTGTGTTGTCAATGATATCTGTTCATCTTAATCATGATCGTATATTTGATGCATTGTCCAGGTTTTGTTGCCTGCATTTGTACAGAAACATTAGGAATAATTTCAAGAATTAAAAATATCCATTTAAAAAAATTTTATAGTGTCCCTTGGCAGTAACAAACAAACATAATTAATATTGAGTAATACAAAAACATATTGTTAGTGTTGTATGGTAAGAAATAAAAATTAGATTGAGAAAGTTATGTATTTATATTTCCCATCTATATTTCAGAGGGAGGAGGGTGATAGTTGGCAGTTGTAGCAGCCGTGTGGCCGTGCGCAGGTGGACTGGCGTCGCACGTTCCTCACCACGGACGTGAACCCGTTCTTCGACCAGTTCGTGCGCTGGCAGTTCCTCAGGCTGAAGGAGCGCGGCAAGGTGATGTACGGCAAGCGCTACACGGTGTTCTCCCCGCGGGACAACCAGCCGTGCATGGACCACGACCGCAGCACGGGCGAGGGGGTCGGCCCCCAGGAGTACACCCTCGTCAAGATGCGGCTGCTCGAGCCGTTCCCCCCGGCCCTCAGGTAGCGCTTCCCGGCCGTCCCATTGCCCATCGCCAGTCAAGGAGCCCTGTGTGTGAACCAAAGAGTTGAGCCAGATGTTGCCTCCGTCCGTCATCTCCGTCCGTCCGTTGGTACATCAATCCGATGCAGATAGCACAAGTCATTTACAACATCAATTCATCAGTCCGTCAGAATATTTCCCTAACTCGTTGCTAATAAATCTCTGGGAGATTCATCTCGATGTTTCTGGCTATTCATGTCGTGTTCCTGTAAGTATTGTATATTTGCAAATTCTCAGAAAACTTCCGCGTCATGCATGAATTCTCTGGACGTTAGTTGCTATTGTAAGCACCTGACCAAACAAGCGCAAACCCCACAAACTTGTATTCTGGTGACATTCGCGTTGCGCAACGCAAAGCCATGGATATAATTTATCTGTCCGTCTGTTAAAAGTAGGCGTTTGCCAAATTTTTGATGGACGGACGGATGAAATTTTTGGAGGCTTCTAGTTGCTAACCTCATATACGTTTCACACACCCACTGATAACACACGTGGTATGTAATACAACACCGGTGCGATAAATACAGTCCAAAATGTGTGTTCATTCTCAAAGATTACGGTATGTACCGTCACAACGTCATCAGTCGTCTGAGTTTATTGAAAACGTGTTTGTAATCACGCAGCTTTTTCCTGTGGTAATCTCCACGACTTTGTTGACCGTGTCTCGTATCGCAGGACGTGTGGTGGCGGCGACCAGGGGCGCAACAACTAAATTTCAAATTTCCAAAAGGGGGGGGGGGGGAATACACCTTTTTATAAAGAATCATCGATCCCCCCTAATTGAAGCGGGGGGTCCGGGGTCCTCCCCCGGGAAAATTTGTATTTAAAGGTGGAAAATGGTGCTATTTAAGCATTTTTTATTATCTAAAAATTGATTACACAGCACTTTCTTTGCCCCCGTTTGCCCCCACTTCAAGGTTTCAGAGGGGGGGGGGGGGGGGCAAAATACCGTTGCCCCTTCCCCCCCCCCCCCCTGTTGTTGCGCCCCTGGCGGCGACGCCAGGCCGAGAGGAGCGTCAGTATGGAGCAAACACGGCAGGCGGTGTGTGGGGGTCTCTGGTGGCAGGGCGGTGCAGGGCAGGGCAGTGTTCCTGGTGGCGGCGACGTTGCGCGTGGAGACCATGTACGGCCAGACCAACTGCTGGGTGCACCCGGACCTGCGCTACGTGGCCTTCGAGGCGGCGGGCGGGGAGGTGCTGGTGAGCACGCGCCGGGCCGCCCTCAACATGGCCTACCAGGGCCTCTGCGCGCGCGACGGGGTCGTGGACGAGCTGGCGGAGCTGGGGGGCCAGGTGAGCCGGAGTGGCGGTCCCCTTGACGGCCGGACGAAACATGTTAGATGTCTTTCATGACGTGATAGATTGTGTCTTGTCCTGAAGAATAAAATTACTAAAATATAAATTGTGAACAACCCATAAAATTGGTTAATTCAGTATTATTTTTCACATTTTGCTCAGAAGTTTTCGGAGAAAATAATGCTTTCATCACTTTTAAATTGACACATCATGTATTAAAAAAAACATCGGAAAACGACTTAGTATAAATTAAAATACCTGTTTGATTTCTTTGTTATCAAAGCAATCCTGCTATTTCACTAAATAACCAAAGATACGAAAGTACAGGATGTTTAACGTTAGTGTTTCCATCAATACATCAATTTGTGCTGCAATAGAGAAAATTTTACAATTGAGATATTAAAATATGTTTCTTGTGTTACAAAGTCTATGACATACTGTGTGAATCTTAAAGAAATGGCATCATTAACACATGGAAAATAGTCGTATTTTACCAAAACATTTCTGTAATTCGCTATAAAATTTAAAAAAAAACTATAGTTTTGTTGTATTCTGCACATTCCTATTTATAGATTCCCTAACTATTACCATTGTATTAATGTTAGGGATTCACCATTGACGTGGGTTTATTTCCATAAAGAGAAATATTTTTTTGCTATTTCTCAAGTAGTAGTATGTCGTGATCATGCAATTTATAATCTCCCTTGTACATAAATAACCTCAGTCCCATGCAGTGGCGTAGCCAGGATTTGCGTATGGGGGGTGTTAAGATTGCCCCCTCCCCCCCCCCCCCCCCTTCAATAAGGCAGAGGGGTCCAGGGGTCCTCCCCCGGGAAAATTTGGATTTTAAGGTGTAAAATAGCGTGCTATTTTAGCAGTTTTCGGTACTTAAATTTAAATATTGTAATGGTAAAAATTTTATTAATTTTAATATGAAATTTGTTTGAGTGATGAATAAGAAATTAATTATAGATTTGGTGCTAGGGGGGGGGGGGGGGGTTGAACCCCTAAAACTCCTCCTGGCTACGCCCCTGGTCCCATGCAATCAAAATTATTTTATGTATGAATGTATCCTAATGAGTCAAACGTGTGAATCTTGCGAAACCTATAATACCAAGGATTGGATGGATTCGTGAGTATGAAGACTGGGTCGCTCAGTCCCGGTGCGTGATGTACGTGTGTGCGCGCCAGGACCTGATAGGCGCGGCGCTGCGCTCCCCTCTCACCTCGCACGCAACGGTGTACGTGCTGCCCATGCTGACCGTGCGCGGGGACAAGGGCACGGGCGTGGTGACGAGCGTGCCCTCCGACTCGCCGGACGACTACGCCGCACTCGTCGACCTGCAGAAGAAGGAGGCCCTGAGGCAGAAGTACGGCGTGGCCGACCACATGGTGCTGCCCTACCACCCGGTGCGTGCCCGCACTCATCTCCGCCGGCACCTGGTGTCACAGCCACGGGCCTCTGTGTCTGGCCCCGTTCTCGTTTCTCGATTCCTCCACTTCTCAGCAGATTATCCGGCACTGAGAACCTTAAATGAACTTAGTTATGCAAAAAGGAACCAACCCACATGAAACCTATTCTGAGTATTTGGAAGTTAAAGTTAATTATAAATTGTAATTCTCCTATTGATAATATAATGTGGGTATAATTTTAATGGTCTAGTATAAATACTGATATAATAATAGCAACGACGGTACGTTCAACCTAGTACTATTTTAATTTATTTTCAAATAAAATATATCAAAATTGTGGGTTGGTTCCTTTCTGCATAACTACGTCCAAATATAATCCCGCTACCACGGAAAGTTAATAGCTAAACATTTCTCGTGAAATTCCTGTATCTACCCGCGTATGGGTCGCACCTGTAATTTTGGGCATTAAAAAAAAATTAACATTTTCGCTGTTAGGGTCACCCTGGAATGAGGGTCGCACCGTACATCTGTCTTCGGTAGAGTTCCTTTGATACAAGTGAAGTCTGTATTCTGTTTCTGTGTGTCAGCTTGTTGGCGTGTGAGAGATGCAGCACTGGTGTTGACCCTCAGTTTACTACGGGGAGGGGGAGAGGCGACAGTCACCTGCCCCCCCTCCCCTGCGTACTTACAACCCCGTCAGTTCCTGCGCTACCTAGTCAGAACATGCAGGAGAAGACTGCTGTTTCCTATACCCGAGTTCCTTTCCATCTAATGTAATTTATTTTTTTTTTACTCTCTCCTTGATGCGGCTAGCGACTCCTTGCTAGCGCACAACTACCGGCAAACTTGGATGGGGCTGGAGGAATATAAAAGGTGCACTTATAAACACCAATGGTGGCTGCGGTTTTGTCACGGAATGTTCAGTCATAAACTCCTGACGAGAGACGCGTAATGGTGTGGGTGCCAGTTCACGCAGCATACAACGATGAGAGGGTGGGAGAACCGTCAACACTGCCACATGGCATTATGGTAAACCAATAAACAAACACTTTATTAGGATGCACAGTGTGTGGTGTGACATGAAAATGTGTAGAGGCTAACCTGAAACCGAGAACTGATTTTCAAGAAGCAGGAAAAAAGTTAAACCTACACATCACTAGTAAGAATAAATAATAAAAACATTTTATAAACATGTTTAGCATTGAGCGATTACCATTTTTCCAGTTAAAATTAAAGACTAAGATCTAAGTCTTATGAGAAGATAAAATCAAAGATCGTTTAAATAAGAAAATTAAGAAAATTCCATTGCTACAGTCCTAATTGCATGACTAGGTTTATTATCAGCACATACTGTGTATCGCACACTAAATATGAAGAACGTAGGAACATTTAGCAAACTAACCAGTTGCCACTGCTTGTAATTAAAGAGAAATACAGTAGCAAAAAACAATTTTAAAGGTTAACACATTACATTAATGTACATCCAAGCATCTTTTCAAAAGGTATTTAAACCGGCTGTTTTAGGAATTTTGAATAACTTTATGAATAGTTTTGATGATGTCAGTTGTAGATGGCATCCTATCCGTGGTTGAGTGCGGTGCTGTGTCGCAGATCTCGGTCATCGAAATCCCGGGCATCGGGAAGATGGGGGCAGTGACCTTGTACGAGCAGCTGAAGATACAGAGCCAGAACGACAAGGACAAACTGCAAGAGGCCAAGGAACTGCTCTACCTGAAGGGCTTCTATGACGGGGTGAGGTGCAGCCTCAAACATCATTCAAGCTTATTCATCTTCAGTTTTAAAACTGCTTACATACTATGCAACTAAATACTGAGGTTGTTCAAAGCTGTTTGTCTTTTTTTTTTTTTACTATTTAAATTTAATAAGTTGTTTTTGCAGTTTTGTACAGCTTTTTAAACTACAGTAATAAAACATGAGTTTCATTATACTGCATGTTGTTAGTTGAGTTTTAAATATTTCAGTCGCATTTAGCCACATTGAATGAACAAAAAATGTCCGCAGTTGGATTGTGTCAAGTTTAGCGCTGAAATTAATGGTTGTTTTTTGAATAGTTCCCTAAAACCCACTAAAGTTCAAATACTTCCGTACATATTTTGATAGACAACCCGGCAGAACCTTATTTTTCTATTAATAATTATCTATGAAAATTGTATTTTGATTAAAAAACAGATGGATGTAATAACTAAGCATTGCGAGCTTAGTCTATTACTTTTTGTGTAAATTGTCATTTTTTTTACTAATAGTACATAATTAAGGATGACTGCGACTATTGAATGTAGGAACCTTGATGCCAATATTTTCAAACAAATAATTGCAATCTAACTTGTGTTTTAAGCAGTCACAATATAAATTTGTGAATGAGAATTTAAAATGGACCTTAATATTTAACTCTCTAGTATAAACTGTTGCGTTCACCTCTGCAGACATTTGTCAGGCGCTGAACAAGACGCTGCTGTGTGCAGGTGATGCTGGTCGGAGAATTTGCGGGGAAGAAGGTGAGTGAAGTCAAGAAGCTGATACAGAAGCAGATGATTGATAACAAAGAAGCAGTTGTTTACTACGAGCCAGAGAAGCAGATCATATCAAGGTATAAATGCAGTACATAATGTCTATACCTGGGTTTATCAAAGTGTAAATGCAGTTCTTTGTATATCTGGGTTTACAGTTAGTTAATTACTACAAACTCTTTGCAGAGATAGTAAACTTGATGTGTTGAGTCTTGTAAATACAGGTTGTTCATAAAATAATGTCCCAGATTCAATAGTAGGTATATTATAACAGTTTAATTAATTAAGACTTCTTACAAATAATCACATCAAATTAAAAGGTAAACCAACCTAGTTTTTCTTACAAATGTTCAAAATGTGCACCTTTAGTTATACGGCACACATATAACGTAAAGTCTTCCCACACTTTTGGTTAACAAGTCTGGAGTAATGGAAGCAATAGCCTCTTCAATTCTGTGTTTGAACTCTGGAAAATCATTAGGTAGCGGCGGAACATAGACACAATCTTTTATAAAGCCCGAAAGGAAAAAAATTGCATGGCGTTATGACATGAACATCCAGGCCAGAGGAAAAGAGCTGTGGTATGGACTGGTGTGGACTTGTTCTTAAAACCTTTCACACGATCGTCTCTTGCAACTGAAGTTCAAGACTTGCTTTCCAAACAGATTTCTCAGGACTGCGCAGGTAAGATGCTCCGACACGGTCAACATCCTGCACAGACACATCTGGTCGTCCCGTGCTTTTCCCTTTACAAACACATCTGGTTGTTTTTAATTGCCTATACTATCGGCGGATGTTTATGCCACTTGGGGGATCACAATTAAACTTTAAACAAAACACACGTAGAACTGAATTTGCAGATTCACTTTTTGCAATTTGTAGAGCACAACACTTTACGTTCAGGAGTCGTCATTTTGCGTAGGTAGCACTGCAAGCAAGAAAACAAAAAGTGTGTGCGTGGAGTCCATACATGACAGAAGTGAAACTTCGTGCTTATTAGGTATAGCGTATAGATAGAGATAAATTATTGGTATTTTTTTTTATTGAACTTGAGATGAGATAATAGAAAGTGGTCAATAAAGGAATACCTAGTAAGAATGCGGGTATGATCTCTAATGAAAAAAATGCCCTTTTCTGCTTCCTGTACTTTCCATCACTGCAGCCACATGGTGTGCACAACTTGTTTATTTGTGCTGTATAATGAGAAACCGTTTATGTCCCTACAGTTTCGCAGAACTCACATGACTGAAAAATGTTTTTCACAGAAACTGGATTTCCCCACAGCTAAAAGTTGTGGATTATGTAATTGGTTCAAACAGAAGGAGCATGCCCGCTCTGTCGCCTGCTTGTCTTAACACCGCGCTTCAACGATGGGTCGGCCATGCAAGGGTGTTCAGACTGGCACTGGCTGCCACAGTGGCCCCATTTCATTGAACATGGGTTTTTTTTAGGAAGTTTGTAAAAAAAAAACTCTGTTTATGTGTCCCTTTCAATAATATACATATACGAACTTTGACACCACTTAGCCAACCTTACCGACCAATTAACATTTCAGTAACTGCATATTTTCAAGTGCATATAGTGTGCATTTAATGTAATGCTATTTTTTTTTTAAATTTTAAAACAATATTTTAAAAACATTTTTTTTTTACTATAAAGCATGGGTAACCATTTACATTTCTATTATGTCAGCATGGATCTTACTGCAGTGCCTGCTTCGTGTATTTAGGCGTTTCCAATTTTGTGCTATGGTGCTGCTATCTCTAGGATGTTTGCTGTAAAAATTTTATTGGTGAATGCGAAAGTCCACTAGAATGTGTCGGAACCATAAATTCAATTACGTTAAATATGTCAGGCGGTGTTGTTTGCTAAGCATCGACATATTAGCAACATAGGCATGCTGAACGAGGTACGGTTCACTCGTAACTATCGTCAGACTATATCGACTACAGATGCAGGCAGTGCATCTGGAGGGCAAATTGTAAGTGTAAGTAATATCCTTGGATGATTTATAAAATTTGCGACAATATGTGTAAATTTTCAAATCCTACATGTTGTCTGGTTTGTATGATGAAAATTTACGAGCCTAAAGCTTCTACTTGACTTGTATGACAGTTTGTCTTGTGTGACTGTACTTATGTCACCATTGCTAGAGACAAGGTTTTATGGGTTTTTTTTTCAGTCCAACTTTGTTTTTAAAATAGAGGATTCCGGTGTTATTGTTTTTATTTTTATAAAAGCGGTTTTGTAATGCTTACTCCGCCAAAACGGTGGTATAATTTATTAATTTATATGCTGCATTTTTACAATAAAATAATTCGTAACATTTGGTCTAAAACAGATAAATTCAAAACACTGGTGATACGCAAACATATTAAAAAAGTTTTGAACCTCTCCCCTACAATAACGTTAACTTTATTTTTTTTTTCTCTTTTATATTCCTTATTTATCATTGGTGTAATAGAATAGCTATGCCTAATGATAACATATATCGATGGCTTAGAATGAAAACCTAGTATCTCAATTTTTGGACGAAAATACGTTTTTTATGTTTTTGGTTGGAAAACCTCGTATCTAACAAAATGTTTGGCTGAAAGAAATAAAATGTGCATCCTACTGCTTTCTATCACATAAAAGAATTGTACAACCATTAATTGAGGGGGGCGAAAGAAACGGTTTTTTGTCTACTGTAAAATTTGCATTTTATGAGATACAAGGTTTTCATTCTAAGCCATCGATATATAATTGTTTGTGTCATTACTAAATGTTTTCTTATTATTATGTAGTTTCGTAACCCCTTAACCCCTTTGGTTGTAGTTGTACTTGTGTCAATGATTTATTTTTTTTATATAACTACTTGTTTCGAGCCATCATGTGGTCCCTGCAGGCGTGAAGTGCTGACTGGTTGGTTTGTAACTGCCTACCTGCATAGATGCTTCTAGTAGGCGGTGCCCACCTTCGCGTAGTGCCGACTGCTCGCGGTGCCTGGTCATATGCAGCAACTACATCTCTCGTGTCATCGTACCTTTGTGTTGTGTGTTTGTAGTTCTTGTCTTTTGTTTTTAGTTTTATCGTGCCCACCATGGAAGTGTCACAGTAACTAAATGAAGCAGTAGTGGTGTGACGTGGTGCTGGGGACAGGTCGGGGGACGAGTGCGTGGTGTCCCTGACCAACCAGTGGTACCTCACGTACGGGGAGGAGTCCTGGAAGGCGCAGGCCCTCGCCGCTCTGGACAGCATCAACACCTTCCACGAGGAGGTCAGGAGGAACTTCAAGGTCACGCTGGACTGGCTCCACGAGCACGCCTGCTCCAGGACCTACGGACTGGGTAACGAACCAGCCTCACCTGATTACGTGGCTGAGAAATGTGTTGTGGCGGCACTTGTTTATAATTCAAATTTTTAAGATTTACATTGATTTTTTTTGTGACAAATGTTTTTGTGTTAATTCATTTACCTATTATTGTAAAAACATATGTTATCATATTAGTGAAATTATGATTTTTAATGACAAATTTAAGAAAATCTTGTATGATGAAAAGAGTTAGTGTAGTTTTATATACCTTAGAAGTGGGCCCTAAGCCAGTGCAGTATTAACGATTCTAAGGTCTGGATAGCTCAAAAACATATCTTTGTGTGATCTCCTTGTTTAAAATTATGATTTAACAACAGTAATATGTGTTGGAGGATTTCGGAACATGGCTAAGGAATTATGTCTGATGCTACAGCACATTATCGTTGGCCATTAAAAGAAATTATTCTTTGGTGCTAAAAAAGTTATAAAAAAATCTCCCATGCGTTGCTTCGAGTGCCTTGTGTGGCCGAGCGCTATCGTCCTGTGCACTGCGCATCCCCGCACCGTGTCACAGCTGCGCTCCTTCTGATTGGCTTGAAGTCACGTGAGTGACTGACGGACGGAAAAAAAGATGTCAGCGACGGTTCATTGCGAGTCCACCTTAACGCCTTAAAAATATTACTTTTGTTACCTGTTATTTTGCAAAGGAAAGGTGTTACCATACTAGGTGACTGGCCTTTCATGTCTCAGCCATAAAGAGTACCTCTAAAATACATACTGTTGCTAAATGGAAAGTTACAGAGCTACAGTTACTACCTCTGTAGCAATGTGTATGCCTAAACAAGTATCAGTTACAATTTCAGTGACACACGCAGAAAAACAAAACTCCTAACATCCTGTCTTTGAATGCATAATTATCACCTTATACTTGCAACTGAATGGTAAAGTTAAAAATATTGATGCTTATAAAAAAATAGACACCTTTGAGAGGGGAAAAGAAATTTACAACAGAAAATATCCCTATTGCTATTGTAACACATTTCCATTGGCTAAGCACTAGGCCGACTAGGGCTGTTGAGTGTGCAGATGGTGGCACAGTCGCAGCTTGTCAGTAAACGAACAGGTCCTGGGCCTGAGACTGATGCGGGAGCAGGTCCGAGCCTGAACGAGGTCGAAGCGTGGCTGTGCTGTGTTGCAGGCACGAAGCTCCCTTGGGACGACAAGTGGCTGATAGAATCTCTCTCCGACTCGACCATCTACATGGCCTTCTACACCGTCGCCCACCTCCTGCTGGAGGGCACCTTCCGGGGCGAGAAGCCCAACAAACTGGGGATTACGTGAGTACCATTACGACAGTCCACGCCTCATTGGCCAGCGGTGGTCAGTGAGCAAACACTTGGGGAACATTGGGCACTGCCGGTAGGTCAGGAAGCTCATTGATACCGCTCATTGATGTCGCTGAAATACACAAATAAAGGTTGTCGTTCCCGTGACAAACAAAGAGGTTGAAATTAATTTTGTTTTTTATTAATTATTATTCTTCCTGGAATGTTTGAGCTGGCTCATTCATCGGTGTGCAATAACTGTAAACTGAAACTATTTAAATTTGACACTTGGCCGCCATGTCAGATGTGCGGGCAGTTCAGTTAATGTGGCTTCAGTAACTCTGTTGAGTGTACCGTTACTACGAGCATTTCTTGGTTCGATTGCTCGGATAGTTATACAGTTTTACGCATTCTGTTCTAGGGGTCGGGAAAAGGGGACAGGTTGTTTTTATCTCATGTAGACAGCAACCCGCCTCTTTTTTTAGAAATAAATTATATACATTTATGTTCCCAGTATCTTGAAAGCAAAGTGAACAAAATTTCATCACGTAGTGTTGAAGTTATGTTTTAAACAAACAAAAGTATTGAAGGTTCGATTTGGAAAAAGATAATTGAAATAAGCACGACATCTTTCGCATGTGTGAGGATTTCTGAGTGCTTAGAGCCCCGCGTAAAGGATAAGATTCGCGGATAGATCTTCATTATCAAATATTCAGGAATATCCGTACTATTGATATCAGATTTAGGGAATTCTGCTGATCCTTCGATTCCTATCACGTCGGTCTTCTTGAACATCCATTAGCGTCGCAAGAAGACGAGCATGCTGAACCTGTTAATATTATGTCCGGCTTCAGTGAGCTCTTTCTTGGTCTTGGGAAATTTCAGTTGCCTGAGGAGACGGCCGATTTTCTTCTTCGTTGCAGAACTGTTTATCGTAGACTTAACATTTATTTCAGCTGTACTTGTGCTACCCCACCAGCGCCAGAACTATCCAGTGGTCCCGACGAAGGAGAGTATCAACCCTAATGATTTGTTTGTAGCTAGCCAATTACATTAGTTTGTGTGTGTTCAGTAGTAGTGTATCAGAAACATTACTACATATCATACCTTAAATATAAACACTTTCACTTAAATAGTGTATTGCTCTACCTTACCATAAAGAATTTGTAAATACGTTTTAGCTTGTTTTAACAACCAAGATATAAGGAAGCTATCAGGAATCATAGAAGACAGAAATTATAAAACTTTGAAAAAGAAAATCAATTGAATAAAATGTGTTTGATGCGTGAACATCATGAAACGAAATACTTAACCAGAGAAATGTGTAATTGAAACACCAAATCTGATCATACTTAGATTACGACTTTACATGGAATGAGATGGCTTCATATACTTTTGCTCTCCTTATCATACCTGCAATGTTTTCAATTTTTGCAGGAAAAACCTCGTTACTAGGGTGTAGAAAATTTGTATACTTTTGTGTTGTGCCCTTGTGAATGCTGTGCTGTGATTGGTTGCTGAGGTCGTACACCTACCACTTCCCTCGGTCGGTACGCAGTTGCACGTACCTGCTTTGTCTTGAGCCGTTGTTCAAGTACTGTGCCGAAAGGACGTGCATTGGTGTCGGCTCGCACAAATAATATTTAAATAAGAGACTAGGGTAGACAATTACATGTCTGGGTGCCAGAGCAGTGCCGCAATTTAGTAGTTTCGGATTATTTATCTAGAATTTCTAGGCCCCAGACGTGCGGCGTAAGCCCAGATGGTTCGCTGGTTCACCGAGATTTATTTCCCTTATAACTTTGCACCTAGATGACGACTCGCTAGGGCCATTATTTAATGAAGGAACAAAAAGTTAGAGTTTTTTTTTCATGCAGAGCCATCTTGTAAATTACATGTAAGTTTGTTTTCCACCGCGAGAAGAATAAAATTTTTAATTAATTTAAACTCTTTTATTCGAGAATAACCATTTCCCTGTCATAGACGGAACTTCCTACACAGACTACCTGTAACATCATATGAAATCATTTTCAAGTGTTATGTATGTGTAATTCAGGCCACAGCTAGCCGGTGAGTTTCTGGATCGACACAATGTTGTACGTAGCGAGCGTGGCTGTGTGTGGCTTGCAGGGCGGAGCAGATGACGCCCGAGGTGTGGGACTAGTGTTCCTGAGAGCTGACTGGTCAGGAGGGGATCGTGAAGCTGGAGGCCAGTAGCGAGCGTGGCTGTGTGTGGCTTGCAGGGCGGAGCAGATGACGCCCGAGGTGTGGGACTAGTGTTCCTGAGAGCTGACTGGTCAGTAGGGGATCGTGAAGCTGGAGGCCAGTAGCGAGCGTGGCTGTGTGTGGCTTGCAGGGCGGAGCAGATGACGCCCGAGGTGTGAGACTAGTGTTCCTGAGAGCTGACTGGTCAGGAGGGGATCGTAAAGCTGGAGGCCAGTAGCGAGCGTGGCTGTGTGTGGCTTGCAGGGCGGAGCAGATGACGCCCGAGGTGTGGGACTAGTGTTCCTGAGAGCTGACTGGTCAGGAGGGGATCGTGAAGCTGGAGGCCAGTAGCGAGCGTGGCTGTGTGTGGCTTGCAGGGCGGAGCAGATGACGCCCGAGGTGTGAGACTAGTGTCCCTGAGAGCTGACTGGTCAGGAGGGGATCGTGAAGCTGGAGGCCAGTAGCGAGCGTGGCTGTGTGTGGCTTGCAGGGCGGAGCAGATGACGCCCGAGGTGTGGGACTAGTGTTCCTGAGAGCTGACTGGTCAGTAGGGGATCGTGAAGCTGGAGGCCAGTAGCGAGCGTGGCTGTGTGTGGCTTGCAGGGCGGAGCAGATGACGCCCGAGGTGTGAGACTAGTGTTCCTGAGAGCTGACTGGTCAGTAGGGGATCGTGAAGCTGGAGGCCAGTAGCGAGCGTGGCTGTGTGTGGCTTGCAGGGCGGAGCAGATGACGCCCGAGGTGTGGGACTAGTGTTCCTGAGAGCTGACTGGTCAGGAGGGGATCGTGAAGCTGGAGGCCAGTAGCGAGCGTGGCTGTGTGTGGCTTGCAGGGCGGAGCAGATGACGCCCGAGGTGTGGGACTAGTGTTCCTGAGAGCTGACTGGTCAGGAGGGGATCGTGAAGCTGGAGGCCAGTAGCGAGCGTGGCTGTGTGTGGCTTGCAGGGCGGAGCAGATGACGCCCGAGGTGTGGGACTAGTGTTCCTGAGAGCTGACTGGTCAGGAGGGGATCGTGAAGCTGGAGGCCAGTAGCGAGCGTGGCTGTGTGTGGCTTGCAGGGCGGAGCAGATGACGCCCGAGGTGTGAGACTAGTGTTCCTGAGAGCTGACTGGTCAGGAGGGGATCGTGAAGCTGGAGGCCAGTAGCGAGCGTGGCTGTGTGTGGCTTGCAGGGCGGAGCAGATGACGCCCGAGGTGTGGGACTAGTGTTCCTGAGAGCTGACTGGTCAGGAGGGGATCGTGAAGCTGGAGGCCAGTAGCGAGCGTGGCTGTGTGTGGCTTGCAGGGCGGAGCAGATGACGCCCGAGGTGTGGGACTAGTGTTCCTGAGAGCTGACTGGTCAGGAGGGGATCGTGAAGCTGGAGGCCAGTAGCGAGCGTGGCTGTGTGTGGCTTGCAGGGCGGAGCAGATGACGCCCGAGGTGTGGGACTAGTGTTCCTGAGAGCTGACTGGTCAGGAGGGGATCGTGAAGCTGGAGGCCAGTAGCGAGCGTGGCTGTGTGTGGCTTGCAGGGCGGAGCAGATGACGCCCGAGGTGTGGGACTAGTGTTCCTGAGAGCTGACTGGTCAGGAGGGGATCGTGAAGCTGGAGGCCAGTAGCGAGCGTGGCTGTGTGTGGCTTGCAGGGCGGAGCAGATGACGCCCGAGGTGTGGGACTAGTGTTCCTGAGAGCTGACTGGTCAGTAGGGGATCGTGAAGCTGGAGGCCAGTAGCGAGCGTGGCTGTGTGTGGCTTGCAGGGCGGAGCAGATGACGCCCGAGGTGTGGGACTAGTGTTCCTGAGAGCTGACTGGTCAGTAGGGGATCGTGAAGCTGGAGGCCAGTAGCGAGCGTGGCTGTGTGTGGCTTGCAGGGCGGAGCAGATGACGCCCGAGGTGTGGGACTAGTGTTCCTGAGAGCTGACTGGTCAGTAGGGGATCGTGAAGCTGGAGGCCAGTAGCGAGCGTGGCTGTGTGTGGCTTGCAGGGCGGAGCAGATGACGCCCGAGGTGTGGGACTAGTGTTCCTGAGAGCTGACTGGTCAGTAGGGGATCGTGAAGCTGGAGGCCAGTAGCGAGCGTGGCTGTGTGTGGCTTGCAGGGCGGAGCAGATGACGCCCGAGGTGTGGGACTAGTGTTCCTGAGAGCTGACTGGTCAGTAGGGGATCGTGAAGCTGGAGGCCAGTAGCGAGCGTGGCTGTGTGTGGCTTGCAGGGCGGAGCAGATGACGCCCGAGGTGTGGGACTAGTGTTCCTGAGAGCTGACTGGTCAGTAGGGGATCGTGAAGCTGGAGGCCAGTAGCGAGCGTGGCTGTGTGTGGCTTGCAGGGCGGAGCAGATGACGCCCGAGGTGTGAGACTAGTGTTCCTGAGAGCTGACTGGTCAGTAGGGGATCGTGAAGCTGGAGGCCAGTAGCGAGCGTGGCTGTGTGTGGCTTGCAGGGCGGAGCAGATGACGCCCGAGGTGTGGGACTAGTGTTCCTGAGAGCTGACTGGTCAGTAGGGGATCGTGAAGCTGGAGGCCAGTAGCGAGCGTGGCTGTGTGTGGCTTGCAGGGCGGAGCAGATGACGCCCGAGGTGTGAGACTAGTGTTCCTGAGAGCTGACTGGTCAGTAGGGGATCGTGAAGCTGGAGGCCAGTAGCGAGCGTGGCTGTGTGTGGCTTGCAGGGCGGAGCAGATGACGCCCGAGGTGTGGGACTAGTGTTCCTGAGAGCTGACTGGTCAGGAGGGGATCGTGAAGCTGGAGGCCAGTAGCGAGCGTGGCTGTGTGTGGCTTGCAGGGCGGAGCAGATGACGCCCGAGGTGTGGGACTAGTGTTCCTGAGAGCTGACTGGTCAGGAGGGGATCGTGAAGCTGGAGGCCAGTAGCGAGCGTGGCTGTGTGTGGCTTGCAGGGCGGAGCAGATGACGCCCGAGGTGTGGGACTAGTGTTCCTGAGAGCTGACTGGTCAGGAGGGGATCGTGAAGCTGGAGGCCAGTAGCGAGCGTGGCTGTGTGTGGCTTGCAGGGCGGAGCAGATGACGCCCGAGGTGTGGGACTAGTGTTCCTGAGAGCTGACTGGTCAGTAGGGGATCGTGAAGCTGGAGGCCAGTAGCGAGCGTGGCTGTGTGTGGCTTGCAGGGCGGAGCAGATGACGCCCGAGGTGTGAGACTAGTGTTCCTGAGAGCTGACTGGTCAGTAGGGGATCGTGAAGCTGGAGGCCAGTAGCGAGCGTGGCTGTGTGTGGCTTGCAGGGCGGAGCAGATGACGCCCGAGGTGTGGGACTAGTGTTCCTGAGAGCTGACTGGTCAGGAGGGGATCGTGAAGCTGGAGGCCAGTAGCGAGCGTGGCTGTGTGTGGCTTGCAGGGCGGAGCAGATGACGCCCGAGGTGTGGGACTAGTGTTCCTGAGAGCTGACTGGTCAGGAGGGGATCGTGAAGCTGGAGGCCAGTAGCGAGCGTGGCTGTGTGTGGCTTGCAGGGCGGAGCAGATGACGCCCGAGGTGTGGGACTAGTGTTCCTGAGAGCTGACTGGTCAGGAGGGGATCGTGAAGCTGGAGGCCAGTAGCGAGCGTGGCTGTGTGTGGCTTGCAGGGCGGAGCAGATGACGCCCGAGGTGTGGGACTAGTGTTCCTGAGAGCTGACTGGTCAGGAGGGGATCGTGAAGCTGGAGGCCAGTAGCGAGCGTGGCTGTGTGTGGCTTGCAGGGCGGAGCAGATGACGCCCGAGGTGTGAGACTAGTGTTCCTGAGAGCTGACTGGTCAGGAGGGGATCGTGAAGCTGGAGGCCAGTAGCGAGCGTGGCTGTGTGTGGCTTGCAGGGCGGAGCAGATGACGCCCGAGGTGTGGGACTAGTGTTCCTGAGAGCTGACTGGTCAGGAGGGGATCGTGAAGCTGGAGGCCAGTAGCGAGCGTGGCTGTGTGTGGCTTGCAGGGCGGAGCAGATGACGCCCGAGGTGTGGGACTAGTGTTCCTGAGAGCTGACTGGTCAAGAGGGGATCGTGAAGCTGGAGGCCAGTAGCGAGCGTGGCTGTGTGTGGCTTGCAGGGCGGAGCAGATGACGCCCGAGGTGTGGGACTAGTGTTCCTGAGAGCTGACTGGTCAGTAGGGGATCGTGAAGCTGGAGGCCAGTAGCGAGCGTGGCTGTGTGTGGCTTGCAGGGCGGAGCAGATGACGCCCGAGGTGTGAGACTAGTGTTCCTGAGAGCTGACTGGTCAGTAGGGGATCGTGAAGCTGGAGGCCAGTAGCGAGCGTGGCTGTGTGTGGCTTGCAGGGCGGAGCAGATGACGCCCGAGGTGTGGGACTAGTGTTCCTGAGAGCTGACTGGTCAGGAGGGGATCGTGAAGCTGGAGGCCAGTAGCGAGCGTGGCTGTGTGTGGCTTGCAGGGCGGAGCAGATGACGCCCGAGGTGTGGGACTAGTGTTCCTGAGAGCTGACTGGTCAGGAGGGGATAGTGAAGCTGGAGGCCAGTAGCGAGCGTGGCTGTGTGTGGCTTGCAGGGCGGAGCAGATGACGCCCGAGGTGTGGGACTAGTTTCCTGAGAGCTGACTGGTCAGGAGGGGATCGTGAAGCTGGAGGCCAGTAGCGAGCGTGGCTGTGTGTGGCTTGCAGGGCGGAGCAGATGACGCCCGAGGTGTGGGACTAGTGTTCCTGAGAGCTGACTGGTCAGTAGGGGATCGTGAAGCTGGAGGCCAGTAGCGAGCGTGGCTGTGTGTGGCTTGCAGGGCGGAGCAGATGACGCCCGAGGTGTGGGACTAGTGTTCCTGAGAGCTGACTGGTCAGGAGGGGATCGTGAAGCTGGAGGCCAGTAGCGAGCGTGGCTGTGTGTGGCTTGCAGGGCGGAGCAGATGACGCCCGAGGTGTGGGACTAGTGTTCCTGAGAGCTGACTGGTCAGTAGGGGATCGTGAAGCTGGAGGCCAGTAGCGAGCGTGGCTGTGTGTGGCTTGCAGGGCGGAGCAGATGACGCCCGAGGTGTGGGACTACGTGTTCTTCCGCGACGCCCGGTTCCCGGAGAGCTCGTCCGTCCCCAAGGAGGCGCTGGACGCCCTGAAGCGGGAGTTTGAGTTCTGGTACCCGGTGGACCTGCGGTGCTCGGGCAAGGACCTGGTGCAGAATCACCTCACCTACTACATCTACAACCACTGCGCCATGTGGCCGGACGAGCCCGGCAAGTGGCCGCGGGCCATCCGGGCCAACGGCCACCTGCTGCTCAACTCCTCCAAGGTGGGCAAGATGCATGTCCATACAACACTGACGTGCAAGATGATATACCACACACCACCGACATGAAATCAACCAGCAGTTAGACACATCTTAACTCAAATTACAGAAATATAATTAATGTAATTTATTTAGCAAGAAGAGGGAACTAAAAAAACTAAATAAAATGCCAAAAAAAAAAAACAATTTCATATAAGTTGCACTCCTTACATTAATGATATTGGCACTTTTTTAATTACATAAAATTAGCCTATTTAATTTAATTTTTCTGAGTAATACTGTCCCAGATGTGCTTATTACAAATTATTTTAATGTAAGAGTGCCATCATGTATCTGCAAATATTTGACTTTTGGCTGAAATAAGTATTGAGGAATATAAATTTTAATTTTTGTGATATTATACACTATATTCATGAATAAAGACAATGGATAAAAATTAAACTAATAACACCAAAATCTCTTATTTATAAAAAAAACAAAATCGACCTAAAATTAAAACTGTAAAATCTTGTCTCTGTGTCTGCAGCAGGTAACTAGCGCTAATGATTCATCATTCAAATTAGTGGATTTTGTCCTTAATGTTCTAAAATATTAAATCACTAATAACATGTTCATCCCAAGCAGAATTAGACACTTCAGATATGTACATGAAACACCTGTATAGTAATGGAAAAAAGCAAAAACAATTTGGGTAATTTTATTAGTTCAGAAGATCATTAAGAATAAATGAAATTACAGTATTCATCCAAATAATCCACTTCCTCAAATTAGCCTCGGACCTCTAATATTTTTTAGACCATAACTAAATATTTTTTTTAGAATATTCCTCACTCCAAACTTTTATAAAAAAAAATATATTGTGTTCATGTTTCAATTTATAGTAAATTTTTATTTTGTACTTATAATTTTATTCAAAATTATAAATTGCCTTTAAAGTTGTCTTTAAAACTAAAAGCAATCCAGTTAGCTATGTTTTCTTTTACCAGTTAGTTTTTCCATCACTCTTTATTCTAAGCGTGTCAGGCAGTTAATATTTTATTTATGTATTCACTGTGAATGATAAAAATTTTACCGTCATGTTTGGAAAAAAGCATTGTGAATGTGAAATGGCTACTGACCACATCAGTTTTGTTTACTGCAGTGTATCGCCACAAACATCTTGGCCGCGAACTATGAAATCAGTGTTAAGTTACAAGGATTGTATAGGAAATAAATTGGGGGCAATTGCAGAAGAAGCACTTGCAACAAATTCCTACCTGCCACCTGTGTAGCTGTCACAACAGGTCAGCGATATGCACTCAAGGATCTCTGGGGATTTCAAACCTCGGACCAGGGGATTTGCAGAAAATTTCAACAAAAAAAAAACATTTCAGCTCAGATTCAGGTTGGTAAACAGTCCAGTCAAAATTTTGAGCTGAAAATTTAGTTTTATTTTAAAAGTTACTTGCTTTTTTACTTAAGTGTCTCATATTGAAAATTATAAATATAATATAATAACCACCAGTTAAGGGAGGGCGGGTATTCGGCCTGGAGGGAGAGAGAGAGGACTTAAGGCTGAGAGCGATAAGAGCTCCCTGTCAGGTCAGCAAGATTCCATATTTGCACAATGTGCCGACCATTGGCGGATCCAGAAGGGGGGGCTATAGCGGTATGTCCCCCTCCCCCTTCCGAATCCTGAATAATTTCTAATTTTCCTAATCATAGTTTATTAAACTTAACAAAAATATTATTTTACTGCAGTGCTAAAAATAATATGACGTTTTTGAACCAGAAATCAAATGCACATGACTAACGCACAACAATTGTGTTAGTAACTATATGTAGTTAGTTAGACAAAGTGTGTGATGTAAATCCGTTGCCAAATGTACACGCTCTAATGCCTGCCTGAGAAAATAAGGTACTGCAGCCATCTAGCGGCGGACAAAAGCACCTACCAAGAACTGCAATGCCAGCGCTGTTCTGGCGTGTGGTAGCACTGCTATGGCCCTTGGTACCAGCAAGCTCCTCAGCTGCTGGAACATCAGTCAGCAACTTGCAGTGCTGAACCACAGGTGTCCCAGCCACACGTTCACGGACGACCCTTGTTGCAGATGTCCAAGTCCGAGGGAAACTTCCTGACGCTCGCCGACGCAGTGGAGAAGTTCAGCGCGGACGGCATGCGACTGTGCCTCGCAGACTCGGGGGATTCCATCGAAGACGCCAACTTCGTGGAGAGCACCGCGGACGCAGGTCCGTGTACCGCCACTCCCGCTCATGTCTCTGTGTGCCCAGGTACAGGGAGAAGTCTTCAATCCAGCAGCTTGCTGTGGTTCGGCTCATTCTCCACTCTGGCTTCGGTCCCGGTGCTGACCTCTGTCGCCACGTCGCATTACTCCTGCCGGCATCTGTAGCGTAGTGGGACACAGTCACGTTTGAGATCGCCTTCCCAAGCACTTGGCCTTCTACTCTGGAGCGCTCCTCCTCGGGACTGAGACGCTCCTCAGCCGAGTTGTGGGACGCACGAGCGAGTGGCAGGCGTCTCGTCCAAGTCGCAGGAGACGTGAGAGGCATCGGCGAGTCGTTACCGAGGTGCGGTACCTATCGCGGGAGGCACACCTTCATCTCGTTCAGGGACGTTCCTGCCAGAGCATGGACAAGGTAAACAGTCGGTAAATGACTAATAAGTCAGGTCATGCATTGTGTCCATCGAACACAAATAACCGAGGCTGGCCCCCTGTGCACACACTGACGGTTACCCTGTAGTCTATGTTGCCAACTGAGGTCAGGACTCGGTGTAAGGTGGGATGCGGAACTGCCTGCAACGATCATGGTCTTATTTGTCGTGCCGGCCGTACAACGCTGCTATAAGTAGTAGGTGTCTGTAGACAGATGGTCGGAGGGGGGGGGGGGTCCTCGAGGGGCCCCGGTTGAGTTTTGAGATTTTTATTGATGTCTGGGTTAACCGTGATGGTACAAAAACTACCAAGCTATTGTTGATGGAATTCATAGGAAAGGTATAAGTAATGCACTATGTTTTTAGTTTGTGTATTTTACATAGTAAAGTGCCATTTAGGTTTTAATTATGTGACGTGATGTTGGAAATTGCCTTAAGGATTTAAATTTTTGAAGTGTGCAAAATCATTACTAACCAGAAAATGGTGGAAAAAAAAAAAACAATGTAGAGTTAGCTTTTATGTTATGTTGATTACACTATTCTTTTGGGTAGTATCATAATTTATGTTCAGTATTTTGTCTGTTATATTCACTGAGAGGCATTTAAAAAAGTCAAATAGTTTTATTTCTATTGTGAAAACATCACAAACATTAAAACTTCATAAGGTCTGTGATTATGAAAATTTTAATAGCATGTCATTAAGTAGATGTGCGTTAGTTTTATATCAATGTTTTTTTGAGTGAAAAAATTATGTGTGTGTATTCATAGCCCAGCATAAACTTGTATGGTGGTTTTTCCACTGTTCTCTCTCCATTAAACAAGGCTTTTATTTGTGTAATCATACTGTATTGGAATTTAGATGCTGAATGTTTTTTTCTCGTTGGTCACTAATATAGTCGTATCATGACATTTATGATTTGGTCTTCTAGTACATGGGTACTTCCTTCCTATAGTGCCATGTCATTGTCGATTTTGCTGGTGTTTTAACTGTTCCGTGACCTGACGCCGGCCAATGACAGCAGCTCTGTGTTGTGTGCAGGTATTCTGCGCCTGTACACATTCATTGAGTGGGTGAAGGAAACTCTAAACTCTCGCAAGAGTTTACGCACAGGAGCAGCAGACAAGTTTCATGATAAAGTATTCCTCAGGTAATAAAAAAGTGTTTTATGTTCTTATATTTATTTATTTATTTGTAATACAGTATTTCCATAAAATAAAGTCCCAGTTATAAATTTTAATAGCGTATACTGAAAGCATTGTAGAGTTTTAGTACAAAGGTCACAATTTTATTCTTTTTGCATAATCGTGGATGTTTCAACATAAAAGAAATTTATTTTCAAATGCTTACATATAGGTTGGACGAATCTATTGCAGTTGTTCACATACAGTTGTGTTGCTTCAGAATGGCACTAAACTGGGTCCACAGTTAAAAAATTTAGCGAGTGCATAGCAGCAAGGCACACGACTGCACACCACCATCACCACATTTGTTCACGATTTGTCATTTGTTATTAATAACCAGTGAAATTAGTAGTGAATATGACATCTGTTGGTAGTGTTAGGAAATAATTATTTAAGTACAGTACTCCTGCAGCAGCCAGTAAACAAAACTTTTCTATTCAGTAACTATGTTTATTTCTTATATTATGATTGATTATGCAAAATATTTAGCAAACAATAGTAAGAAACCTAAAAACTTTTTTTTTGTACGTATTATTTTTTTATGTATGTTTATTGGAAGTCACATCTCTAGATATTTATGATGCTTTACGTGTGTTAGGTGAGTATTGTTTTAGCTGTGTAACTAAATATTTATGCTGATACAATGCTTTTCACACTTTAGTTTGACATGGGTAATTCGAGCCCATGAGTGTGTAAATATGTTAAGTTTAACTAAGAGGAATTAATATTTCTCGATCAGAGTGCAGCTGTGGGTAACTGTGGTTCAACTAAGTAAGATTGAGTTAGGTCCTATTCGTATGCCATGTTGTCTCTTTCACATGCCAGATACTTACCTCAGACTACACGCATCCACTTGGACAGTTAGTTAAGCTGCATGAACTATCGGCAAGCTTCGTGTTTAAAATCAAAGTTTGTTTTGAATGTATGAGAAAACAATTTTAGTACATTTTTTATTCAAAGTATCAACAATTTATTTATTTGTGTGGAAAAAATTATTTATTTCTAATCATATCTACATCCTTACTATTCTTAATTATTTTTTCTTGTTCAATTTTAAAATATTACTCATTTATCTTTATCTATAGCTACTAAGGAGGAAGTTTTTTTCTGGTCCCACGTTGACTTCACGCATGCATTTTTTTTTTTTTTTTAATTAATTAATTTTAGTCCTGTGAGCGGCGGAAGGATACACACACACTCTTGGTAGCCACGCGGGCGGCTGGCGATGTATCAATGGCAGGGGCAGTTCGGATCGGTGCATTGCACTGCATCGGGAGCGTGTTCGTCGCATATGTCTGGCTGAAGCGTCGATGAGGCATGTCGGTCTGTGCAGCCAGAGTGAGCACCGACGGTTGGTGTCAATGGTTGCAGCCCTACTTCTGGGTGTCGGGGAGAACACGAGCACAGTCGGAAACATAACATTCATTTATTTGTGTTGCAGTTCGTGAAAAAGGCGGAAAAATTAGAAAATCACATTTCAACTTCAAAATATCACAATCTGTGTTAATATTTAGTTTATCGTTTATATATAGTGTCATGCGACAAGTTAATTTGATTTTATAATTGTTTATTACACGCAATGGCAGTTGGTTAACATGCTAAATGTTTCCTAAATAGTTCATATTTGGTGTGTGGTATGCAGTATGTGCTGATCGAACACTCACTCAAGTACTCAAAGTTGTATTTTACAGCTATTTCTTAGTGCAGCAAAATCGTCTTCGGCTAAGACGTAGATCTTCGTCTTTGACTTTGACTCAAATTGGAAATAATAGTCCTTGCTCAGGTGTACTTGTTTTTCAGTGTGCATCGGGATTGCATGTGGACTCTGTAAATTCAATTCAATTTACATATCTCAAAACAATTTAGTGCCCCAACTTGATCACGCAGTTGGTTGGTTTGGAGCCTAAAATGGCTTCTTCCAGCATGGTAGAATAAGGACTGCAACTCTTGTTTAAAACCCACAAATCCACAGTAGGAAGTAAGGAGGACGGGGGTGTGTCGCAGCGAGATGAACCTGAAGATCGCGGAGGCGGAGGAGAACTACGGCAGGATGCTGTTCAAGGAGGCCCTGCGGACGGGCTTCTACGAGCTGCAGGCGGCGCGGGACAAGTACCGCGAGCTGTCCCTGGTGACGGGCATGCACGGAGAGCTGGTGGACCGCTTCCTGGAGGTGCAGGCCCTGCTGCTGTCCCCGGTGTGCCCCCACGTGGCCGAGCACGTGTGGACGCTCATCGGCAAGGTGACGCTCACTGCGCCCGCTCACAGACTTCCTCGCTCTCTCTGCAGTTCACATTCTCCCGAACCATGTTCAAGAACCTATTCTTTACATGGTGATCGGGGCATGTGGTTTCGTTCGCTCACAGATCAGTTTATTTCGAACCAATCGTTCATGAACGACACATCACTTCTGTGCTCTTGCGCATTGCTTGCCTCACAAGCATGACTCTTTCACGTGCGAGAAAGTTTAATCAGTAGTGGAATACTCCAGGTACCTTAAATTTAACACACCAGTTAATGATGTCGTGTTTAAAATTGTACACAAGATGGTGGAAATCTGGAAATGTTCACTAATGTTTGGTGGATCCCTGGCAAAACTAAGCAGCTTGCTTAAATCCTACCTTTTAAAAATGTAAATATGCTGGTTTCAAATTGACAGAGTCCACTTATTTAATATCGTAGATGCAACTTAAATGACGTGCAGACACTTTGCAACAAGGATAGAGGATACAGTTTTCCAGAACATGAAAAGTTACTCCATTGAGTCTTTAACTTGCTTGGCACACTGAGAGGCGTAACGGATATCTCGCGTGGATCTGAATGGTGCTGGTCTCGCAGGCTGGGTGGTGAAGGCGGTAGCTCTGCTGCCTGCAGAAGTCGGGCAGAAGCCACGGTAGGAAGATTGACGTAGGGCCGCCAACTGTGTACTCGCGAGCTCCTTGCAATGAAACGACCGTCACCCACAAACAAATGAATGCCACCTCTGCCACCGGTTCACATTCTCTCCTTTACACCGCCAATATGCGTGCAGGCCAGAGGCAATGGCGATGATGCAACACACCAGTAAAATTAAATTCACTGAAAGTAATTTATTTAGCATGACGTTTGTACCACAAATTTTATAAAAAAAAAGATTGGAAAATGTTTACTTTTTTAATCTTGAATCTGTTATTAGTTGCTCGTTTTTACATTAGGACCTTGGAACATTTTTCATGCACAGAAACACTGTAGAGATTTATTTTATTTTCTTCTGAAATGTGAAGACATGCTTATCACAAATCAAGATATAGAAAAAAAATGCATCATGTATCAGTGAAAATGACTTTTGGAGAAATAAGTACATATCATGAAACATTTAAGTATCATATTTGTTCAGTAATGTGCTTGCTTTCTTATTTAAATGAAATTGTCCTGAAAATAAAACCATAAAATTTTGTGTCTATTTGTTGGTTTTGATGTTTGAAAATTGTTAATATTTGCACGGGCCTGTGGTGTTGTGCTGCAACATGAAGGCGCGTGTGTCCCCAGAGCGGCAGCGTCGTGCGCGCGCGCTGGCCGGCGGCCGGGCCCGTGGACCACCTGCTGGTCAGCTCGTCCGTGTACCTCATGGACGCCGCGCACTCCTTCAGGCTACAGCTGAGGAACCACCTGCAGCTGCGCAAGGGCGGCGGGGAGGCGGCACGCCCCAGCCACGCGGACGTGTGGGTGGCACGCACCTACCCGCGCTGGCAGTGCGCCGTGCTGACCATGCTGCAGCGCCTGCTCCGGGTCCGTCACTGTCATTGCAACCTAGAGCTCAGTGCTAGCTCTGAATATACACACTGTATAGAAGTCGCGAGTGGATAGGATCTACTCAGGGGCGCAACAACTAAATTTCCAAAGGGGGTATACAGTAGAACCCCTGTCATACACTTTTCAACGGAGGGCACAAAAATGGTGTATGATGCGGGAAAGTGTATGAAAAGGGAATGGCAATAATGAAATTTTTTTCCAATCTAGCATACCAGCACAATGCCAGATTAAACATAAATACATATGTGTAAATAATTGCATTATATTACTGAAAGATATGAATTCATAATTATATTATACATATAATAAAACCACCAGAAATGTAAAATACAGTCCATAATCAAGTAAAGCTGACATGAGAAACAGTGGCCTTTAAAAATGTTATGAAGTCCTTTCTTGGAGAGGGGGAAAATCACCAAGCCTAAATTAGAAATTAAAAAAAATTAGGCTATTGTAAAAAAAAATCAGAAATTTTTGCTTGTTTGCTACATTTTACAAACAACTTTATGCAACAGAACAATTTTCAATAAAATTTTAACTTGAGAAACGTAAAATACAAAACAATCCAATCGTAAAAAAACAATAACAAACGGGTATATTCAGTTCAAAGATAAATGACTGCACAAAATATGAGATCCGTGCCTTGGTAAAGCGCGTGCACCATTTTCATAATCATTGCCAGTTTGCGCCACTAGTCTCGCTTGATGCTGGCCATAGATGCTACTAGCGAAGTGCACAGTCTTCCTGATACTATCCAAATCTATGGTGCGATAAAGTTATTTTCTTACGTTTGCAAATGTAAACAATATTCGTTTTTCAAAATAAAAGCATTAAAACGGAGTTTATAAGGAGGAATATAAAAAAAAATTTGTGAATTTTAGGACTTTTCCGCTTTGTAAAAACGTATGAAACGGGAAATTAATGGTTTTATAAGTGTATGTTCCGGGAAAGTAAACCATTGTAAATATAGTACTTTCGGCGGGACCGAAATTAATCGGTGTATGACACGGGAAAATGTATGAAACGGGAACGTATCATCGAGGTTCTACTGTATACCTATTTATAAAAATCATGGATCCCCCCCTAGAGAAGCGGGGGGTCCAGGGGTCCTCCCCCAGGAAAATTTGTATTTCAAGGTGGAAAATGGTGCTATTTTAGCAGTTTTTTTAATCTAAAAATTGATTGCACAGCACTTTCTTTGCCCCCATTTGCCCCCACTTCAAGGTTTCAGAGGGGGGGGGGGGCAAAATACCCTTGCCCCCCCCCCCCCATCCCCTGTTGTTGCGCCCCTGGATCTACTCTACGTTTTTCAGAAGCGCATGATAGGCAGCTTGGTAACTTCACCGCTGCAGTGCGCTGCCGTATAGCCCTGTATCGTCATAGGTTGTCATTCACACGTTAGAGCGCAGCACTGTCGCCCGCTGTCATTCCCCCGCACCCCCCCCCCACCCCCCCCCCCCCCCCCATCATTCACTGCAGCTCAAGGTCGTTCAACGGGAGGGGGAAGGGGTGTTTGAAGAGTTCGACACTTGTCCGCTAGGGACCACCACAAGTCGATGCCCTAGAGATGGTGGCGATTGCGGCGGTGAATTAACCAACTACCTCAAAACCGTATTAGATATTTTAACCTGGGCTGGCGACTTCTATACAGTATATATATTCAAAGGTGGTAGTGTAGGGAGTTTCAGTTGTCTACTACACTGCCGCACAGCTGGTAAAGACAATTTCTTTGAATATTGTGTCTAAAGACAGAATAAGTGGAATGAGGAATTTTGAACGTTGGCAGATGGTATCACGTTGAGCGTTGTACAGTAAACAAATAAAATAATGAATAGATAGAATGTGATGTGTAGTTAATTTAAATAGATGTGTTAAAGTAACGTGTATAGACAGGACACAAAATGAACATGCTATAAGTCAGTATGTTCATTAAAGAATGTCCCCTCTTATAAATGTTAATACATACTGTAAGCGTTGTAGAGTGTTGGTTCAAGATCACAATTGAAGAGTAACTCAAACAGTTTTACATAAGTGCATGCACAATTGTATTCTTGCTTGCAGTGCCACATACGCAAAATGGCAACTCGTGAGCATAAAATGTTTTGTGTTCTACACTTTGCTACTACATAGTGAATCTAGTTTAACATGCATCTTGTTTAAAGTTTATATTGCGATCCCCTCCATGCGGCAAAAGCATCCGCCGATGGTTGACGGCGTTGACGTGTTGTGGGTCCCAGGAAGGAGGCAGCCTGCCGGACAACAAGGTGATATCCTCGGAGCTGGCCGCCGTCGCGGAGCTGAAGAAGTACATGAAGCGCGTGATGCCGTTCGTGCAGGCGACGCGCGAGAAGCTGGAGGAGGTGGGCCCGGCCGCTCTGAACCTGTCCCTGGACTATGACGAGCGGGGCGTGCTGGCCGAGAACCTGGTCTACCTGGAGAACACCCTGGACGTGAGTGCCGTGCCGTGCCGTGCCGTGGCGGGGTGTGCTGGTACCGAGGCCTTAGCTGGAGGTGTGCGCAGGTCTCCCGAGAGGCCAGGAGCACAAGGGGAGGCTGTTTCTCTCGAGCTTGTACGCCTGCAGCAAGTAACCACGTGCTCTCAAGTTGGGATCTCCTGGGTTCGAACGCTCCGATACAGCCACCCTGATTTCTGCTTTCCTCGGTTCCTCTATACCCTCCAGGCGCCAGAAGTGATGACAACTCCGGAGGGCTAAAGGAGCATCCAACTTTCCGGTGAGCCGAGTGGAGTAGGGGCCCGAAGGTGGTACATATGCTGGGATGGGTAGCCTCAGCCCCTGTGTATAGCCCAAAGCTCTAACGCCCTTCCCGGTCGCGTATGCGGCGTATCCGCATCCATGCCCATGGGGGCCCCAGGGCGGTAGAGCCATTAGGCTAAGAGCGCTGGGTCAAAAAAGAAAAGGGGGGGAAACCCCTTGCACGGCATAATCATAATGTACCCTCCAGGGATGGTTCCTTGTAATAGGCATGGTCTGTTCTTTTCCAAATACCTTTAACTCTCACAGCATCATTCTGTCCGTAACGACCTCCAACATGGTTCTGTCTCAAACAATCTTACTGTCCCGGAGATGTAAAGACCAAGTGTAATGCTGATACTGTTGTGTGACACAATTTGTTACTTGTGATGGCTTTGCTGAGCATTTTTGTACACTATGTTAAAGATAAAACCCTTGTTGTCGATACAGGTGTGTGTAGTGTTGTTTGCTTGTTTTTGTCTGAAGCTTGAGAACATAGACCTGAAGTACGCGAGCGAAGGCCCCGAGAAGATCAGCGAGGAATGCCGTCCTGGCCGGCCGCTCATCTCGTTCTCGGTGCGGCCGAGCGTGAAGCTCACCTTGGTGAACCCCCAGCCCAGGAACGGGTTGTTCTCGCACACGCTGAATGTCGGCACCGGCGACAATGTGGCGAAGATCGCAGCTCGTCTCGCTCGGGAGAACAGGGTCATCGCGGGTGAGTTGTTCTCTGTCACACTCGGAATGCGCAAGTATCTGTTTGTGCATGGCAAGTTCACTGTAGCTAGGGCAGTAGCACTGGAACAGTCGAGCTGAAATTATTGGCTCACAAGATCAGAACACTTGTTGAATGAAGATGGGCCGAGACTCCAAGACTCGAGCCGAGGCGAGCGAGTAGCTTCAGCATGACGTCAACTCGAAAGTGGAGTTTTGGGAGACTCAAAGGACTTTTACATGTGCAACAAGCATAAAAACATTCATCACGCTTAGTGCTTTACAGTTAAACCACATGTTTACGATTTCTCACAATGCCGTTTTCTTCAACGTATACAGTCAAACTTCTCTGAAACGACCCCTCACAGTTCCCAGGATAAGGGTCGTAATAGAGGGGGGGTCGTAATAGATGTTTTCGAAATTTTCAGTTCATTTCAACCGCCCCCCCACAAAACCGCTAACCAGCCGTACAATGGCAGGATGCTGTTACTCACAATGCTAGACGGCTTTGCTTTAAACCCACTTCAACCTTCATGACAAGTCCGTCGCCCTATAGGCCACCTCTAAAGAAAATATGTCAAAAGACAGTTTATTTTTACTGGTTAGTTTACATGTACGTTTTCTGCTTGCCGTAGTTAAATACACTAGAACCCCGATGTCACGAACCTCGGATTTAACGAAACAGTGATTTTACGAATACATTCTCGGGAACCGTCAAAAAATTGGACATTTTGACCAAAATGTGAAAATCATAAAAAAATTAAAAAATAAATAAAAGATCATTAAAATCTGTTAATTTTAACACACAGCGTATTTTTGTGTCGGCTTTAATACTTCCAATAATGTTCATGTAAGAATAAATAAAAAATAATGGGACATTTCCTTGGTAAAAATATGGCAGCGGTAGGTTCTGCAACGCGAGTGGGCGCACACGAAGCTCGCCCGGCTGGCTGGCGGCAGCGGCTTCATGACGCATAAACTCACCCCTCCCACCTCTCGGTAACATTCTTCAAGGCTAGCTCATCCCTCCCAGACACACAAACCATCTAGTGTCCTTCCCAAATTCGCTCCCTTTTGAAAAACCTTCAGTGAGAAAATGCTCTTTTCACCCTCCCTTCTCCCGTAAAATTGGGCTATTATGAGGGAGGGGTAAGACCGTTGTAAATATTTTCGGACCCCTCCCGCCCCACTAAAACACGCCCAAAAAAAAGTATGTCAAAATATGTCACTTTTCACACCAAGTTCGAGTTTAGTCATCTCTAGCAAGGAATTTACAAGCTTTCAAACTTAAATATAAATGTATTTTAATAGCAAAGGTCCTATGAAAAGGAATGTAGAATCCCGCTGATGCGACCCCTCACGGTTTCCGGAAAAACGGACTTATAAACGGAATGGTCACAATAGAGAATTCGGGCCGCCACCCCCCCTCCCCCTCCTAAACATATCCAAATACATAAAATACTCGCGCTACGTGAATTCGCGTCACGCGAGTTCGGCTATGCTAGCCGGCTGGTGGTTATTTTGGTTCAAAACGTGGCGAAGGAACTTGTGTGGATCAGGTAGAAAACATTCGCCGATAAACGAAAGATATAAGAACAATGCTATTCTGAAATGCTGCGACATGTTTTTGGAGTAGATAATCACAGCGACAGACCGACAGGATGCGCTCCCGCCCTTGCCGTCAGCGATGTTTATTTTGACAGCTCAAGCAATTATCTTTCCCATGTTCCTTCGCAGCGTAAAAAAAAGAAGAAAAAAAACACGGAATGCAGATGGAAAAGTAACTATGCAGTAAAATAAATATATTTACGGCCCTGCTAAATTTTTCTATTCAATAAAATTCGAGGTATTAGTGAATTTTCAGCAGAAATTGCTGTGTGACTAATAAACAAATTGTATCATAATAACTTAAACTTATAAAGTATTTATGAACGGCGAAGGACAGTCGTATAAGCCCATAAAAATATTTATTTTACTGAGAATGGACTATACAACCTGTCTTTTGTCACACGCGGTGTTGGAGGGGAGGAGGATGCTGGCCGGACTAGTTTCTTATGCTCTCGCAGAAGCTACCACACCCGCTTTTCCTGCTGGCGGGTAAGATAACATGACAGCTGAGACGGCTTTTCGTGCGATAGTGGACGCACCGAGCTTGGCTAGACACTGCCGCGTTGACAGTCCAGCTCTCGCCAAGATAAACATGAACACATAGCGCCCAACAAAGTGTAACAGATTTGTTTTTCAGCCGATTTTACTCAAATTTTCGACTTTCTCTGCTCATATTTTTCACGGTATCTCAAAAAACGGTCGTATAAACGGAATGGACGCATCAGAGAGGGGTCGCATCGGTGGGATTCTACTGTACCGAATAAAATCAAGCTGCTGTCACCAAACAAAGCATAAAATGGCCCAATGCGTGTCGCTGCGTTATTGCTCGCGCGAGAGGCGAGACGTGGAATGTTAGAAGAAAGATAAATGCGGGGGAGACAGACGGCAGCCAGTGTGTTTCCTGCGTGGGGAATAAGTGGCGTAGCTTTTTTTTTTTTTCTGGGAGAAGCAACCTTTTTCTATCAACCCACGGGAAAAATTAATTGCTTGAGCTGTCAAAATAAACATCGCTGCGGCAGTTAAAACAAGTAGGCACTCGGCAAGAGAAACGCAGTAATACACTACTCACCACAAGAAACTTATATTCTGTCCGATTTTCTTCTGATTTTCGGCAATTTTTTTCACGGTTCCTTGAAATAAGGTTGTAATAGAGAGGTGGTCGCGATAAACGGGGTCGCAACAAAAAGGTTTTACTGTAATTATTTTACATTATTACACTGCCCGGCAAGTGTATATCATGATACATATATAATATATATGCCCATTGTAAATCTTACTATATTACCTTTCTCTCTCTCTCTCTCTCTCTCTCTCTCTCTCTCTCTCTCTCTCTCTCTCTCCCTCTCTCTCTCTATATATATATATATATATATATATATATATATATATATATATATATATATATATATATATATATATATATATATATATCTCAAATGCAACGTTGTGTCAAAATTTCGAAGCAATCTGTGAATAACTCTCCGAGATTTAAAATTTTGAACAAACATTTGCTTTTATATATATTTATCAACACGATGGGCCGAGTGTTACGTGGGCACGTGTGTTGTCCCAGAGTCGCGCTGCGTGGAGCTGTGGCGGTACGAAGACGCGCTGCTGGGCCCCCGGAGGTTCCCGGAGAGCGGCTCGCCCACGGCTGGAGCCGTGCGGATCGAGGAGAACGCCGTGTTCTCTGCGGACGTCCAGGGAAACAGCGTGAGCGTTTCCAAAAACGGCTTCAAGCACCCGGTGGGGTCCACAATTCTGTACATCGTCAACTGAATCTTTGTATTAAATACTTTGGAATTTATCCCTGATGTGATTTTTTCAAAACTGACATATTGTTTCTTCTAATTACTTAGTATGATACGACACAGCGTGTGAGACGAGGTTTAATCTTAATTAATGAAGTTTTAAAATAAATAAATACATATCGTATAATACGTGAGGCTACATGATCTTTGGCAGAAACTTAATTATCCACATGCAGTCTTAACAATTTCTTGGGTGGCAGTTGTATAGAGATGGTATGAAGTAACACTGCTTTAATTTTGTTCACTCTTATATAATAATAATCATCTGTAACTTAGCCGTGAGGGCAGAAAGGATGTGCCCTTGTAGTACATGTTAACCTAGGCCTGGCAGGATAGGGGACCTAACCATTCAAGAATAGTCAACTTTCATTGAAGTGAGACTTCTTTGCTGAGGGGTCTACAATTTTTGACCATTACAAAAATTCTGATCGCACGAGGGGAATAACTAGGTTTACAGTGAGGGGACCTGGGAGGACGCTGAAACAAGCACTTTCGGTCACGAAGCCGTTCACTGTTATTGGTCGCATTCGTGGCGTAAGGTGGGAAGAATAATGATGTGATGATGTCTTATACTTGGCTGGCGAAATTTCACCAGGCTCTCGGTTGCAGCGCTGGGAAAACATAGTGGGACTCTAGTAGGAAAGATTTGATCAGGATGAACAATAACAAAGTTTATATTAGGGGATTTAGGTGAAAAAAAAAATTTGTGCGAATTATTTCAAATTTTCGGCACATACTCCCCCTCTGAAAGGCGGAGCTTAGGGTTTAGTCGGAAAGAAATAATTTTTAAAAAATTAAAAAAAAGTTACAATATGGCAAAATTTGAAATTAAAGAATATAATGTCATTCAATAGTGTTGAGGTGGAAGTAAAAAAAAAGTATTGATCTCAGATGTTGGACATGGGCACAATGAGGGAGGTTGAAAAGCACTGAGGGAGAAATGGATCTCTGTCCTTGAGCCTTCTGTGACACATGGGGAATGTACACTCCTGTACTATATGGATATGGTAGCCCTGTATATGAATTATCTCAGTATGGTACCCCTGTGCATGAATCTTCCAGCAGAAACCGGAGAAAGGCTTTGGGTCTTAGCCCGCACTTTCTGGAACTGGGTAAGACATGAATTAAATAAGATGCTTGCTCAAAAAGCGAAGCGAAACCTCGGACAGAATGTGGTAACATTTATGATTCCATTTGCCCTGAATGGGCTTCATGTTAAAGCCAAAGGTTTCTAGGCTAATGTACTGCGAGCACCACCTGGATTGCCTGCAACAAAATTCCCCTCGGATACTTGGCACTCCGTGTTCATGGAGCGAGTTAACAAGGTAGCAATGTCTTCGGGAGACGATAAGTGTTGGCTCTCTGAAGACTATGCCCCCAAGGCAAAGTGCTGACACAGAGATCTACACTATGCCCTCCCATTCTCACCTTACCATTTTTACGTTGAGCTGTTAAGTCCTCCTACGATGCGATCAGGAAACTGCTGACGTTGCCTCTGGGCAGTGATGGAAGAAAACAAATGCACTCTCTCATCCTCTCCTGCTCGGAGGACTATCTGGGTAGCAGCTAGCAGACACGCAACATTGCTCTATTGTGTCTCCACCGCCGACCTCCGAGGGCGGTTGTAGGAAATCTTCACCCCCTCAGCTAAGCCGGCTAGATCCCTCCATCACACGTGTGGTATGTTTAACACGTGTAGGGATGTTCCGATCATATCTACCCTGTTGCAACAGTTTTTAATACTTCCTTTTTTGAAACAAGTTTCAACTGGTAGTATTATTTAACTAAAGTATGATTTATGTGATAGCCTCAATTAAATTATATCCTGATTTAACTGATAGCCCCTGTTGTAACTTAAAATATTTTTTTAATTCACGATTTTAACTTCCAACCTAACATAACACGCTGAAAAGAATGCTACCATCCACCCCACTTCAATGGAGACCGTGCCCGGGCATCTGGCTGCTTCACTCTTCGAGGTGGTGGAGGGCATGCCTCCAGAACTGGTGGCATCCTTCTTCACGAAGAACATGCCACAATGTTCTCCCCCTCCTGTGGCCACCGCACCGGGATCCCCGGGCATGTATTTCTGGGGACGACCCCACCATAAAGGTCTGGGGCTTCCGCGTCATCTTCACCTCCTCACACTGCCACTGCTAGGTGGTTGCCAGCCAATGGCCATGGTAACATTTTTTTTCAAACATAATTACTATTAAAAACAAATCTCCTACATTAGGTACTTCAATACCCTATTCTGCTATGTACAGTAGAACCCCGATTTAACGAAGTGCTATGGTTACCGAAAATGTTTACTCTAAATCGATGTTTCGTTAAATCCGATTTTCCGATTTTCAATGACCCCCGCACTCATAATCGCGTCCCTACCGTTTCCATATCGTAGACAGGGTCGACGCTGATATCTTGTGCTGCCGTGCTATCTCAGACTTCGTCAACTTTACATCTTCAACGTCTTTTAATCTCGCTCGTACGGCCCCCGGTTCGTACGTACACCTCGGTCGTACATACAGATTTTCAGAAACCGTGAAAAATGAGGCATAAAATAAAAGTTTAAAAATATGTAAAGTGTAAGAAATACGTTAAAGTGTATTAAAATACAGTCGCAACCTGCAGCGTTTATAACAAATACGAGATACATACACACTGCGTCACAGTAAAAAATTAAAAATAAAAAAATTTGCCGCAAATTGATGGAAAATTTCCGTCAATAGCGCGCCGTACGCGGAGAAAGGTCATTGTACTCGGTCAGCTGCTGTTACGGCGCGGCGTAGCCGCCGGCTGACTCTCTTTGTTCGCTGAGCTGCGCAGCACTTATAAAAAACGTATTCCAAAAACTAAACACCGCGCACAAAGCTCTTACTGAGAATAATAAAGCTGTAGCAAACCGTATGTATTCGGTACCAAGTAACAGGTGCGCCATCTAGTAACGAGTAACGAAACGTTACACACGGCTGCATCTCGTTACTCGCATTTTTCGTATGTTTTACGCATGCGCGCGCATATTCGATGAATTTGCGTTACAAAGAACGATGTTTGTTTATTAAGTAAAGTATAATTTGGAAATTCGTCGTCAAAGTTTTTTACTGTTTATTAACGGTATTGTGTGTGTAGACAAAGTTTGAGATTGGAACAGAAACAACGTAAGAAAGTACTGTTTACAAATTAGAAATATGTTTTTATTATCGCGTATTTTCACGTTTTTTTTGTTCTTATCTTAAAAGAGATAGTATAAAAAAGCCGCTCTAATGAGATTTAATTGTTTCTTGGTTAACAAAAACTGTTAATTATAAAATATTGTTAATTGTTTATATTCTATTTATTATTATTTACGCGACGTCATACTGTACGCGTACGCAATACGACTCGATTCGTTGCTGCAACATAACATAGCATGTTATGCGGTATCAGAAGTAACGAGTAATGTAACGTGATACGATAGTAACGAGTACTAATTGTTATAGTAACGAATACATACGGGGATGCTTTTTTTCATTACTTTTACACCTCTAGAGAATAATGATAATGGCATATTGGTGTGACGTGGTCACAAGTTGAAAAAACCTGGAGGATGGGAAAGGGAATATTTGGAAACGTGTGATTATTGGCTATCACTGTTACTATGCGGGCGTGTTTGGAAGATAACGTGGTGAGTCAAGCCAGGCATAGAAGAGGGGGAGGGGGATGAGGACAAAGAAACCCTTCATGACGTCATGTGTCGCGGACAGTCTATCTATCCAGGCGCGCGCAATGGCACGCACCTACGCAATTCAGTTACAGCGCCCGCAGTTTTTAAGCAATTTGAACAACTTTTTTAATTTTTTCGTATTTGGACAGATGATGCAAAGGCACATATTAATATATAGTACCTCCATTCTATTACTGACACCACAAAGTGTAATTTTTAATAAGATTCCATTACTATTTACTTTCATTTTTAGGAAATCGATATTATTATTTTAATAAATTGGTGTTTTTTTAATGGTTCCTGAAAACCTTTACGTTAAATCGCTGTTTTCGTTAAATCCGTGTTCGCAAAATCGGGGTTCTACTGTATGTTACCTTTACCTGGTTTGTGAAAACTTGTCAGGTACAATTGCTGGCTCGCACAGTTCATAGCAGTGTGGTAGCACTCATACTTTGACTATGCTGTTTTTTTTTATTTTTGAAACACAAGATGTCATAGGGTACTGTACCTCAAAATAAAAAATAAAAAACTTTAACATAATATGGTTACTATTACAGTACTATGTATTCTCAGCAACAAACCACCACAAAAATAATCAATGTTCCCAACATTTACTTGCGAAAAGTTAACTACTTTTAGACTATTGAGTTGTTTATAAATTCAGCCGTTTCCAGATTTCCAAATAAAATAAGAGTGTTAGTTACAGCATCGAGTTGCGACTTTATCTTCCTTGCTTTGTGGATAAAAGTTATAATGTCTGAAAACATATTTGAAAGAGAATTTATACATTGTACAATTTCATATTTTTGTTAATTACATAATACAGCCTAACAAATACTGCATCTCAACCTTAAAAAACATGATTTTAAACAGGAAACAAAGTTTTTTGGGCAACTTCTTACATGGTAAAAAAAAAAAAACGTACATCTCGTGGATAAAATGACAGGACCAAAACATTTAACCATATCTGGTGGGAAATCATATTGTGTGGGAACATCTTAAACAAGTTTTAATGTGAACAGTTTTTTTAAATGCAATTTTCTGTTCTGTGCAATTATAAAATGTAATTAATGGTTTATAAATATGACAATCCAACTATAAATGCAACTATAAAGAAATGTCTAAGTTTATTCAACAAAAAATCACACACCAAATTATATAATGTAAAATTAGTTATGTAATTACTTTACCAAAACAAATTTTAACAATTTAATGTTGTGATCTCTGTACACCTCAAACACAATTTAAAATTGAGTTCATTTTGGAATTATGAAAAAAAAATTAAAGGTATACTTTGATTGTAAATGCTATACTTAACTACATACTCAATAGCATTATTTTTCCATACACTCATACGGATGCATTAGGCACTCAAGTATTCGTTGGGCCGAGAGCTTTCTCGTGAGGAATACATGTAGTACCTTATCCATCAGAGCAATAAGCATGAAGTCTATGAGGAGTGTGCACAAGAGCAGGATGCAGAACTGGAATGAGACCACGGAAGAAACATGGCCATGTCCTGGGAATGGGAACAGAAAGGCTGCTTAGAAAAAAGATGGAGTTGAAGTACATGGAAAATAAGTCCAAGGAAGAGGTAGGAAGAGCAGATAGTTAAAGGGATGCAGAAGAGAGGAGAAATATGGAATAAAGTGAAGGATGAGGAACGGTGGAGGGACAGAGGAAGAAAAAGACTCATTTTACTTTGCTGACCCGGCCACAGGCTGGAAGCAGTTGATGATGTAATGACTCAATGACAAGTCTGAGATTTTTTTTCACCAGTTTTTTTTAAATATTTAATTTGCCATTTAGGTATTCTTGAACACAGGTTGTCTCACGAGTATAAAAATAATGTGCCTCACCAGGAATATCAATGATATAAATACACCGCTGGCACAGCTCAGTCCCGCAGCAAGTCCACGCTGCTGTCGCTGCTGTCATTCTTGGTGACGAGCTCCGGCTCGCTGGAGCCCGAGCCGCTCTCGCCGCTGGCCTTCTCATCGCGCTCCTGCAGCTGCCAGGCGGGGATGGAGGGGGCGGAGCTCACCGCCGGGAACTGGTTCCTGCAGGCCACACCTCGCTGGAGCTCCACGGCCACTCAGCCACACCTCGCTGGAGCTCCACGGCCACTCAGCCACACCTCGCTGGAGCTCCACGGCCACTCAGCCTCACCTCGCTGGAGCTCCACGGTCACACAACCACACCTCGCTGGAGCTCCACGGCCACTCAGCCACACCTCGCTGGAGCTCCACGGCCACTCAGCCTCACAGCTCCACAGCCACTCAGCCACACCTCGCTGGAGCTCCACAGCCACTCAGCCTCACCTCGCTGGAGCTCCACAGCCACTCAGCCACACCTCGCTGGAGCTCCACGGCCACTCAGCCACACCTCGCTGGAGCTCCACGGCCACTCAGCCTCACCTCGCTGGAGCTCCACGGTCACACAACCACACCTCGCTGGAGCTCCACGGCCACTCAGCCACTCCTCGCTGGAGCGCCACAGCCACCTAGCCACTCAGCCACACCTCGCTGGAGCTCCACGGCCACTCAGCCTCACAGCTCCACAGCCACTCAGCCACACCTCGCTGGAGCTCCACGGCCACTCAGCCTCACAGCTCCACAGCCACTCAGCCACACCTCGCTGGAGCTCCACGGCCACTCAGCCACACCTCGCTGGAGCTCCACGGCCACTCAGCCTCACAGCTCCACAGCCACTCAGCCACACCTCGCTGGAGCTCCACGGCCACTCAGCCTCACAGCTCCACAGCCACTCAGCCACACCTCGCTGGAGCTCCACAGCCACTCAGCCACTCCTCGCTGGAGCTCCACGGCCACTCAGTCACACCTCGCTGGAGCTCCACGGTCACACAACCACACCTCGCTGGAGCTCCACGGCCACTCAGCCACTCCTCGCTGGAGCTCCACGGCCACTCAGTCACACCTCGCTGGAGCTCCACGGTCACACAACCACACCTCGCTGGAGCTCCACGGCCACTCAGCCACTCCTCGCTGGAGCTCCACGGCCACTCAGCCTCACAGCTCCACAGCCACTCAGCCACACCTCGCTGGAGCTCCACAGCCACTCAGCCACACCTCGCTGGAGCTCCACGGCCACTCAGCCTCACAGCTCCACAGCCACTCAGCCACACCTCGCTGGAGCTCCACAGCCACTCAGCCACTCCTCGCTGGAGCTCCACGGCCACTCAGTCACACCTCGCTGGAGCTCCACGGCCACTTAGCCACTCCTCACTGGAGCTCCACGGCCACTCAGCCACTCCTCGCTGGAGCTCCACAGCCACTCAGCCACTCCTCGCTGGAGCGCCACAGCCACCTAGCCACTCAGCCACACCTCGCTGGAGCTCCACGGCCACTCAGCCACACCTCGCTGGAGCTCCACGGCCACTCAGCCACTCCTCGCTGGAGCTCCACAGCCACTCCTCGCTGGAGCTCCACAGCCACTCAGCCACTCATCGCTGGAGCGCCACAGCCACCTAGCCACTCAGCCACACCTCGCTGGAGCTCCACGGCCACTCAGCCACACCTAGCCACTCAGCTCCACAGCCACACCTCGCTGGAGCGCCACGGCCACTCAGCCACACCTCGCTGGGGCTCCACAGCCACTCAGCCACACCTCGCTGGAGCTCCACAGCCACTCAGCTCCACAGCCACTCAGCTCCACAGCCACTCAGCCACACAGGCGGGGAGACGTCCAACTGCTAGTTATCCCAGATGTTCACTCCCTTCTAGGATCTTTAATTATCTTTAAGAAGAGAGTTACTATATCCTGCATTTGTACATAACTGCTACATTAATAACATTACCTGTACTATCTACTTGACAATACAGCTGTTCAACAGTCATCAGAAACCTTTATTATGAAACATTAAGCAACACAAATGACATTTAACACAGAACTACCTCAAATCACTCTAATTGATAATAAAATAAATATAAAATATCTTGCTATCTCAATTTTAAACTAACAATTTTTTGGTGAAATAATAATGTTATGTTGTATAAACTATGCTGCTTAATTAATAAGTTTTCATGTTCAATCTTTTGTTATCTATAGCTGAAATTGTTTATTTTTGTTCATTTCCTTGTTTTGGTGTGTTTTTTTTTTTTGTCAATTGGTTTGTCTTTAGTATAGTTCTGGCTTTGTAAGTTATGTATTTCATTTAGTTGTATCGTGCCTACCATTCAAGGCCTTAAGCTGTAGGTAGGCATGTAACAAATGTTGATAGATAGATATATAAAAATAAATAAATGATTTTGATGTAAAACCAAGTACTTTGAACACACAGCAAGTAGGAAGTCACGCGACTAATAAACACGTATTTTAAGTATGTGAGGTAGCTGGCATTTTTAATTTTCATATTTTTTTCGCAGACAGACTGTCCATCTTTGTCAGTCTAAGAATTGTCACAGGATGGAGCAAAGGCTGAATATCTGGAGGAAGAAATGTTCAACACCCTGAGAAAACCCACCAACATTAAAGATTCCCAATCCAGTAAAAAATAATTCAAATGACTGCACTATCCACATTAATGTTAATCACAATAAAACTAAATTATCATATTTTCTTTGCCACAATTTGCTAACGCTGATGTGTTTTGAAGTTTAGACATGATTTTTATGCCACTTGGCACTGTGTCCAATATTCATATCTCAGACCAAAAGAGCAGAACACATTTATCAGATATTAAAATACAAGCATATCTCTAAAAGGCTTCTAGTGCTGACTGTGACAAAGAGGAAACAGATGACACAAAAGTATTACCTTATCATCTGACTTTGATATTAATAATTCTGAAGCCATTTTAATATCTGAATGTCATAAAACCAGTAAAATAACATACGTAGCTGTACAACCCTACAAGTTGGCAAGTATAACCCAGTACTGAGGCAGAGTCTGCCACGTCGAAGCTCGAGCTGTAGCAAGGACAGTTCTTATGTGAACTACAAACATCTGAGCCTTTCCAAGCTATTTTGAAAATAAAAATTGTTTTACCAGAAAAAGACTACTAAGAACATCTCCTTTCCAAAAAAAATGTAGATGCAATCATCTGTTTTAGTAACTAAAAAAAAAAAAAAAAAACAACAACACTAGGTACTAAGTAAATAGGCAACAGATTAAAAAAATAAAGCCACAATTTTATATTCTTCCTTGTAATGTACCCAAATAAGTTAAAATAAGTTCAGCTCCTCACCAATATAGTACAATCAGCGAGTACTTGTACTAAAAATCTAAATTACACAGTATAATTTTAAATATCATTCCCATAAAAGATTATTATACTGTGTTTGCAGTCACACTTCATCAATTTATTTGTTTGAAGAAAACTATTGTGTTTGTTTTGTCTATTTGTTTAGCTGTGTTTTTTGTCTCGTTTCAACTGTTGTGTTGAATTTTTTTGGGTTCGGAATTTTTGTGCGCTCATCTTTTGTGGGGGTTTTTTCGTTCTGTTAGTCCATTTTTCTTTGTTTTTTCCTTGTTTGTTGACCATATTCCTGTTGTGGAATATTGTGTGGCGTTAAATCCTGACAACAGCAATTTTTGCTCACCTGCTGAGCAGCAAGGCCTTGAGCGAGGCCACCTCGCTCCTGTAGTGACGTCATGAGCGAGGCGAGGTGTGCTCACCTGCTGAGCAACAGGGCCTTGAGCGAGGCCACCTGGCTCCTGTAGCGACGTCATGAGCGAGGCAAGGTGTGCTCACCTGCTGAGCAACAAGGCCTTGAGCGAGTCCACCTGGCTCCTGTAGCGACGTCATGAGCGAGACGAGGTGTGCTCACCTGCTGAGCAACAGGGCCTTGAGCGAGGCCACCTGGCTCCTGTAGCGACGTCATGAGCGAGGCGAGGTGTGCTCACCTGCTGAGCAACAAGGCCTTGAGCGAGGCCACCTGGCTCCTGTAGCGACGTCATGAGCGAGGCGAGGTGTGCTCACCTGCTGAGCAACAAGGCCTTGAGCGAGGCCACCTGGCTCCTGTAGCGACGTCATGAGCGAGGCGAGGTGTGCTCACCTGCTGAGCAACAAGGCCTTGAGCGAGTCCACCTGGCTCCTGTAGCGACGTCATGAGCGAGGCGAGGTGTGCTCACCTGCTGAGCAACAGGGCCTTGAGCGAGGCCACCTGGCTCCTGTAGCGACGTCATGAGCGAGGCGAGGTGTGCTCACCTGCTGAGCAACAAGGCCTTGAGCGAGGCCACCTGGCTCCTGTAGCGACGTCATGAGCGAGGCGAGGTGTGCTCACCTGCTGAGCAACAGGGCCTTGAGCGAGGCCACCTGGCTCCTGTAGCGACGTCATGAGCGAGGCGAGGTGTGCTCACCTGCTGAGCAGCAAGGCCTTGAGCGAGTCCACCTGGCTCCTGTAGCGACGTCATGAGCAAGGCGAGGTGTGCTCACCTGCTGAGCAACAGGGCCTTGAGCGAGGCCACCTGGCTCCTGTAGCGACGTCATGAGCGAGGCGAGGTGTGCTCACCTGCTGAGCAACAGGGCCTTGAGCGAGGCCACCTGGCTCCTGTAGCGACGTCATGAGCGAGGCGAGGTGTGCTCACCTGCTGAGCAACAGGGCCTTGAGCGAGGCCACCTGGCTCCTGTAGCGACGTCATGAGCGAGGCGAGGTGTGCTCACCTGCTGAGCAACAGGGCCTTGAGCGAGGCCACCTGGCTCCTGTAGCGACGTCATGAGCGAGGCGAGGTGTGCTCACCTGCTGAGCAGCAAGGCCTTGAGCGAGTCCACCTGGCTCCTGTAGCGACGTCATGAGCAAGGCGAGGTGTGCTCACCTGCTGAGCAACAGGGCCTTGAGCGAGGCCACCTGGCTCCTGTAGCGACGTCATGAGCGAGGCGAGGTGTGCTCACCTGCTGAGCAACAAGGCCTTGAGCGAGGCCACCTGGCTCCTGTAGCGACGTCATGAGCGAGGCGAGGTATGCTCACCTGCTGAGCAACAAGGCCTTGAGCGAGTCCACCTGGCTCCTGTAGCGACGTCATGAGCGAGGCGAGGTGTGCTCACCTGCTGAGCAACAGGGCCTTGAGCGAGGCCACCTGGCTCCTGTAGCGACGTCATGAGCGAGGCGAGGTGTGCTCACCTGCTGAGCAACAGGGCCTTGAGCGAGGCCACCTGGCTCCTGTAGCAACGTCATGAGCGAGGCGAGGTGTGCTCACCTGCTGAGCAACAGGGCCTTGAGCGAGTCCACCTGGCTCCTGTAGCAACGTCATGAGCGAGGCGAGGTGTGCTCACCTGCTGAGCAACAGGGCCTTGAGCGATGCCACCTGGCTCCTGTAGCGACGTCATGAGCGAGGCGAGGTGTGCTCACCTGATGAGCAACAAGGCCTTGAGCGGGGCCACTCGCTCCTGTAGCGACGTCATGAGCGAGGCGAGGTGTGCTCACCTGCTGAGCAACAGGGCCTTGAGCAAGTCCACCTGGCTCCTGTAGCAAAGTCATGAGCGAGGCGAGGTATGCTCACCTGCTGAGCAACAAGGCCTTGAGCGAGGCCACCTGGCTCCTGTAGCGACGTCATGAGCGAGGCGAGGTGTGCTCATCTGCTGAGCAATTGGGCCTTGAGCGAGGCCACCTGGCTCCTGTAGCGACGTCATGAGCGAGGCGAGGTGTGCTCACCTGCTGAGCAGCAAGGCCTTGAGCGAGTCCACCTGGCTCCTGTAGCGACGTCATGAGCAAGGCCAGGTGTGCTCACCTGCTGAGCAACAGGGCCTTGAGCGAGGCCACCTGGCTCCTGTAGCGACGTCATGAGCGAGGCGAGGTGTGCTCACCTGCTGAGCAACAGGGCCTTGAGCGAGGCCACCTGGCTCCTGTAGCGACGTCATGAGCGAGGCAAGGTGTGCTCACCTGCTGAGCAACAGGGCCTTGAGCGAGGCCACCTGGCTCCTGTAGCAACGTCATGAGCGAGGCGAGGTGTGCTCACCTGCTGAGCAACAGGGCCTTGAGCGAGTCCACCTGGCTCCTGTAGCAACGTCATGAGCGAGGCGAGGTGTGCTCACCTGCTGAGCAACAGGGCCTTGAGCGAGGCCACCTGGCTCCTGTAGCGACGTCATGAGCGAGGCGAGGTGTGCTCACCTGCTGAGCAACAAGGCCTTGAGCGGGGCCACTCGCTCCTGTAGCGACGTCATGAGCGAGGCGAGGTGTGCTCACCTGCTGAGCAACAGGGCCTTGAGCGAGTCCACCTGGCTCCTGTAGCAACGTCATGAGCAAGGCGAGGTATGCTCACCTGCTGAGCAACAAGGCCTTGAGCGAGGCCACCTGGCTCCTGTAGCGACGTCATGAGCGAGGCGAGGTGTGCTCACCTGCTGAGCAACAAGGCCTTGAGCGAGGCCACCTGGCTCCTGTAGCGACGTCATGAGCAAGGCAAGGTGTGCTCACCTGCTGAGCAACAGGGCCTTGAGCGAGGCCACCTGGCTCCTGTAGCGACGTCATGAGCGAGGCGAGGTGTGCTCACCTGCTGAGCAACAGGGCCTTGAGCGAGGCCACCTGGCTCCTGTAGCGACGTCATGAGCGAGGCGAGGTGTGCTCACCTGCTGAGCAACAGGGCCTTGAGCGAGGCCACCTGGCTCCTGTAGCGACGTCATGAGCGAGGCGAGGTGTGCTCACCTGCTGAGCAACAGGGCCTTGAGCGAGGCCACCTGGCTCCTGTAGCGACGTCATGAGCGAGGCGAGGTGTGCTCACCTGCTGAGCAACAGGGCCTTGAGCGAGGCCACCTGGCTCCTGTAGCGACGTCATGAGCGAGGCGAGGTGTGCTCACCTGCTGAGCAGCAAGGCCTTGAGCGAGTCCACCTGGCTCCTGTAGCGACGTCATGAGCAAGGCGAGGTGTGCTCACCTGCTGAGCAACAGGGCCTTGAGCGAGGCCACCTGGCTCCTGTAGCGACGTCATGAGCGAGGCGAGGTGTGCTCACCTGCTGAGCAACAAGGCCTTGAGCGAGGCCACCTGGCTCCTGTAGCGACGTCATGAGCGAGGCGAGGTATGCTCACCTGCTGAGCAACAAGGCCTTGAGCGAGTCCACCTGGCTCCTGTAGCGACGTCATGAGCGAGGCGAGGTGTGCTCACCTGCTGAGCAACAGGGCCTTGAGCGAGGCCACCTGGCTCCTGTAGCGACGTCATGAGCGAGGCGAGGTGTGCTCACCTGCTGAGCAACAGGGCCTTGAGCGAGGCCACCTGGCTCCTGTAGCAACGTCATGAGCGAGGCGAGGTGTGCTCACCTGCTGAGCAACAGGGCCTTGAGCAAGTCCACCTGGCTCCTGTAGCAAAGTCATGAGCGAGGCGAGGTGTGCTCACCTGCTGAGCAACAAGGCCTTGAGCGGGGCCACTCGCTCCTGTAGCGACGTCATGAGCGAGGCGAGGTGTGCTCACCTGCTGAGCAACAGGGCCTTGAGCAAGTCCACCTGGCTCCTGTAGCAAAGTCATGAGCGAGGCGAGGTATGCTCACCTGCTGAGCAACAAGGCCTTGAGCGAGGCCACCTGGCTCCTGTAGCGACGTCATGAGCGAGGCGAGGTGTGCTCATCTGCTGAGCAATTGGGCCTTGAGCGAGGCCACCTGGCTCCTGTAGCGACGTCATGAGCGAGGCGAGGTGTGCTCACCTGCTGAGCAGCAAGGCCTTGAGCGAGTCCACCTGGCTCCTGTAGCGACGTCATGAGCAAGGCGAGGTGTGCTCACCTGCTGAGCAACAGGGCCTTGAGCGAGGCCACCTGGCTCCTGTAGCGACGTCATGAGCGAGGCGAGGTGTGCTCACCTGCTGAGCAACAGGGCCTTGAGCGAGGCCACCTGGCTCCTGTAGCAACGTCATGAGCGAGGCGAGGTGTGCTCACCTGCTGAGCAACAGGGCCTTGAGCGAGTCCACCTGGCTCCTGTAGCAACGTCATGAGCGAGGCGAGGTGTGCTCACCTGCTGAGCAACAGGGCCTTGAGCGAGGCCACCTGGCTCCTGTAGCGACGTCATGAGCGAGGCGAGGTGTGCTCACCTGCTGAGCAACAAGGCCTTGAGCGGGGCCACTCGCTCCTGTAGCGACGTCATGAGCGAGGCGAGGTGTGCTCACCTGCTGAGCAACAGGGCCTTGAGCGAGTCCACCTGGCTCCTGTAGCAACGTCATGAGCAAGGCGAGGTATGCTCACCTGCTGAGCAACAAGGCCTTGAGCGAGGCCACCTGGCTCCTGTAGCGACGTCATGAGCGAGGCGAGGTGTGCTCACCTGCTGAGCAACAAGGCCTTGAGCGAGGCCACCTGGCTCCTGTAGCGACGTCATGAGCAAGGCAAGGTGTGCTCACCTGCTGAGCAACAGGGCCTTGAGCGAGGCCACCTGGCTCCTGTAGCGACGTCATGAGCGAGGCGAGGTGTGCTCACCTGCTGAGCAACAGGGCCTTGAGCGAGGCCACCTGGCTCCTGTAGCGACGTCATGAGCGAGGCGAGGTGTGCTCACCTGCTGAGCAACAGGGCCTTGAGCGAGGCCACCTGGCTCCTGTAGCGACGTCATGAGCGAGGCGAGGTGTGCTCACCTGCTGAGCAACAGGGCCTTGAGCGAGGCCACCTGGCTCCTGTAGCGACGTCATGAGCGAGGCGAGGTGTGCTCACCTGCTGAGCAACAGGGCCTTGAGCGAGGCCACCTGGCTCCTGTAGCGACGTCATGAGCGAGGCGAGGTGTGCTCACCTGCTGAGCAGCAAGGCCTTGAGCGAGTCCACCTGGCTCCTGTAGCGACGTCATGAGCAAGGCGAGGTGTGCTCACCTGCTGAGCAACAGGGCCTTGAGCGAGGCCACCTGGCTCCTGTAGCGACGTCATGAGCGAGGCGAGGTGTGCTCACCTGCTGAGCAACAAGGCCTTGAGCGAGGCCACCTGGCTCCTGTAGCGACGTCATGAGCGAGGCGAGGTATGCTCACCTGCTGAGCAACAAGGCCTTGAGCGAGTCCACCTGGCTCCTGTAGCGACGTCATGAGCGAGGCGAGGTGTGCTCACCTGCTGAGCAACAGGGCCTTGAGCGAGGCCACCTGGCTCCTGTAGCGACGTCATGAGCGAGGCGAGGTGTGCTCACCTGCTGAGCAACAGGGCCTTGAGCGAGGCCACCTGGCTCCTGTAGCAACGTCATGAGCGAGGTGAGGTGTGCTCACCTGCTGAGCAACAGGGCCTTGAGCGAGTCCACCTGGCTCCTGTAGCAACGTCATGAGCGAGGCGAGGTGTGATCACCTGCTGAGCAACAGGGCCTTGAGCGATGCCACCTGGCTCCTGTAGCGACGTCATGAGCGAGGCGAGGTGTGCTCACCTGCTGAGCAACAAGGCCTTGAGCGGGGCCACTCGCTCCTGTAGCGACGTCATGAGCGAGGCGAGGTGTGCTCACCTGCTGAGCAACAGGGCCTTGAGCAAGTCCACCTGGCTCCTGTAGCAAAGTCATGAGCGAGGCGAGGTATGCTCACCTGCTGAGCAACAAGGCCTTGAGCGAGGCCACCTGGCTCCTGTAGCGACGTCATGAGCGAGGCGAGGTGTGCTCACCTGCTGAGCAACAAGGCCTTGAGCGAAGCCACCTGGCTCCTGTAGCGACGTCATGAGCGAGGCAAGGTGTGCTCACCTGCTGAGCAACAGGGCCTTGAGCGAGGCCACCTGGCTCCTGTAGCGACGTCATGAGCGAGGCGAGGTGTGCTCACCTGCTGAGCAACAGGGCCTTGAGCGAGGCCACCTGGCTCCTGTAGCGACGTCATGAGCGAGGCGAGGTGTGCTCACCTGCTGAGCAACAGGGCCTTGAGCGAGGCCACCTGGCTCCTGTAGCGACGTCATGAGCGAGGCGAGGTGTGCTCACCTGCTGAGCAACAGGGCCTTGAGCGAGGCCACCTGGCTCCTGTAGCGACGTCATGAGCGAGGCGAGGTGTGCTCACCTGCTGAGCAACAGGGCCTTGAGCGAGGCCACCTGGCTCCTGTAGCGACGTCATGAGCGAGGCGAGGTGTGCTCACCTGCTGAGCAACAGGGCCTTGAGCGAGGCCACCTGGCTCCTGTAGCGACGTCATGAGCGAGGCGAGGTGTGCTCACCTGCTGAGCAGCAAGGCCTTGAGCGAGTCCACCTGGCTCCTGTAGCGACGTCATGAGCAAGGCGAGGTGTGCTCACCTGCTGAGCAACAGGGCCTTGAGCGAGTCCACCTGGCTCCTGTAGCAACGTCATGAGCGAGGCGAGGTGTGCTCACCTGCTGAGCAACAGGGCCTTGAGCGAGGCCACCTGGCTCCTGTAGCGACGTCATGAGCGAGGCGAGGTGTGCTCACCTGCTGAGCAACAAGGCCTTGAGCGGGGCCACTCGCTCCTGTAGCGACGTCATGAGCGAGGCGAGGTGTGCTCACCTGCTGAGCAACAGGGCCTTGAGCGAGTCCACCTGGCTCCTGTAGCAACGTCATGAGCGAGGCGAGGTATGCTCACCTGCTGAGCAACAAGGCCTTGAGCGAGGCCACCTGGCTCCTGTAGCGACGTCATGAGCGAGGCGAGGTGTGCTCACCTGCTGAGCAACAAGGCCTTGAGCGAGGCCACCTGGCTCCTGTAGCGACGTCATGAGCAAGGCAAGGTGTGCTCACCTGCTGAGCAACAGGGCCTTGAGCGAGGCCACCTGGCTCCTGTAGCGACGTCATGAGCGAGGCGAGGTGTGCTCACCTGCTGAGCAACAGGGCCTTGAGCGAGGCCACCTGGCTCCTGTAGCGACGTCATGAGCGAGGCGAGGTGTGCTCACCTGCTGAGCAACAGGGCCTTGAGCGAGGCCACCTGGCTCCTGTAGCGACGTCATGAGCGAGGCGAGGTGTGCTCACCTGCTGAGCAACAGGGCCTTGAGCGAGGCCACCTGGCTCCTGTAGCGACGTCATGAGCGAGGCGAGGTGTGCTCACCTGCTGAGCAACAAGGCCTTGAGCGGGGCCACTCGCTCCTGTAGCGACGTCATGAGCGAGGCGAGGTGTGCTCACCTGCTGAGCAACAGGGCCTTGAGCGAGTCCACCTGGCTCCTGTAGCAACGTCATGAGCGAGGCGAGGTGTGCTCACCTGCTGAGCAGCAAGGCCTTGAGCGAGGCCACCTGGCTCCTGTAGCGACGTCATGAGCGAGGCGAGGTGTGCTCACCTGCTGAGCAACAGGGCCTTGAGCGAGTCCACCTGGCTCCTGTAGCGACGTCATGAGCGAGGCGAGGTGTGCTCACCTGCTGAGCAACAGGGCCTTGAGCGAGTCCACCTGGCTCCTGTAGCGACGTCATGAGCGAGGCAAGGTGTGCTCACCTGCTGAGCAACAGGGCCTTGAGCGAGGCCACCTGGCTCCTGTAGCGACGTCATGAGCGAGGCGAGGTATGCTCACCTGCTGAGCAACAGGGCCTTGAGCGAGTCCACCTGGCTCCTGTAGCGACGTCATGAGCGAGGCAAGGTGTGCTCACCTGCCGAGCAACAGGGCCTTGAGCGAGTCCACCTGGCTTCTGTAGCGACGTCATGAGCGAGGCGAGGTGTGCTCACCTGCTGAGCAACAGGGCCTTGAGCGAGGCCACCTGGCTCCTGTAGCGACGTCATGAGCGAGGCAAGGTGTGCTCACCTGCTGAGCAACAAGGCCTTGAGCGAGTCCACCTGGCTCCTGTAGCGACGTCATGAGCGAGACGAGGTGTGCTCACCTGCTGAGCAACAGGGCCTTGAGCGAGGCCACCTGGCTCCTGTAGCGACGTCATGAGCGAGGCGAGGTGTGCTCACCTGCTGAGCAACAAGGCCTTGAGCGAGGCCACCTGGCTCCTGTAGCGACGTCATGAGCGAGGCGAGGTGTGCTCACCTGCTGAGCAACAAGGCCTTGAGCGAGGCCACCTGGCTCCTGTAGCGACGTCATGAGCGAGGCGAGGTGTGCTCACCTGCTGAGCAACAAGGCCTTGAGCGAGTCCACCTGGCTCCTGTAGCGACGTCATGAGCGAGGCGAGGTGTGCTCACCTGCTGAGCAACAGGGCCTTGAGCGAGGCCACCTGGCTCCTGTAGCGACGTCATGAGCGAGGCGAGGTGTGCTCACCTGCTGAGCAACAAGGCCTTGAGCGAGGCCACCTGGCTCCTGTAGCGACGTCATGAGCGAGGCGAGGTGTGCTCACCTGCTGAGCAACAGGGCCTTGAGCGAGGCCACCTGGCTCCTGTAGCGACGTCATGAGCGAGGCGAGGTGTGCTCACCTGCTGAGCAGCAAGGCCTTGAGCGAGTCCACCTGGCTCCTGTAGCGACGTCATGAGCAAGGCGAGGTGTGCTCACCTGCTGAGCAACAGGGCCTTGAGCGAGGCCACCTGGCTCCTGTAGCGACGTCATGAGCGAGGCGAGGTGTGCTCACCTGCTGAGCAACAGGGCCTTGAGCGAGGCCACCTGGCTCCTGTAGCGACGTCATGAGCGAGGCGAGGTGTGCTCACCTGCTGAGCAACAGGGCCTTGAGCGAGGCCACCTGGCTCCTGTAGCGACGTCATGAGCGAGGCGAGGTGTGCTCACCTGCTGAGCAACAGGGCCTTAAGCGAGGCCACCTGGCTCCTGTAGCGACGTCATGAGCGAGGCGAGGTGTGCTCACCTGCTGAGCAGCAAGGCCTTGAGCGAGTCCACCTGGCTCCTGTAGCGACGTCATGAGCAAGGCGAGGTGTGCTCACCTGCTGAGCAACAGGGCCTTGAGCGAGGCCACCTGGCTCCTGTAGCGACGTCATGAGCGAGGCGAGGTGTGCTCACCTGCTGAGCAACAAGGCCTTGAGCGAGGCCACCTGGCTCCTGTAGCGACGTCATGAGCGAGGCGAGGTATGCTCACCTGCTGAGCAACAAGGCCTTGAGCGAGTCCACCTGGCTCCTGTAGCGACGTCATGAGCGAGGCGAGGTGTGCTCACCTGCTGAGCAACAGGGCCTTGAGCGAGGCCACCTGGCTCCTGTAGCGACGTCATGAGCGAGGCGAGGTGTGCTCACCTGCTGAGCAACAGGGCCTTGAGCGAGGCCACCTGGCTCCTGTAGCAACGTCATGAGCGAGGCGAGGTGTGCTCACCTGCTGAGCAACAGGGCCTTGAGCGAGTCCACCTGGCTCCTGTAGCAACGTCATGAGCGAGGCGAGGTGTGCTCACCTGCTGAGCAACAGGGCCTTGAGCGATGCCACCTGGCTCCTGTAGCGACGTCATGAGCGAGGCGAGGTGTGCTCACCTGCTGAGCAACAAGGCCTTGAGCGGGGCCACTCGCTCCTGTAGCGACGTCATGAGCGAGGCGAGGTGTGCTCACCTGCTGAGCAACAGGGCCTTGAGCAAGTCCACCTGGCTCCTGTAGCAAAGTCATGAGCGAGGCGAGGTATGCTCACCTGCTGAGCAACAAGGCCTTGAGCGAGGCCACCTGGCTCCTGTAGCGACGTCATGAGCGAGGCGAGGTGTGCTCATCTGCTGAGCAATTGGGCCTTGAGCGAGGCCACCTGGCTCCTGTAGCGACGTCATGAGCGAGGCGAGGTGTGCTCACCTGCTGAGCAGCAAGGCCTTGAGCGAGTCCACCTGGCTCCTGTAGCGACGTCATGAGCAAGGCGAGGTGTGCTCACCTGCTGAGCAACAGGGCCTTGAGCGAGGCCACCTGGCTCCTGTAGCGACGTCATGAGCGAGGCGAGGTGTGCTCACCTGCTGAGCAACAGGGCCTTGAGCGAGGCCACCTGGCTCCTGTAGCAACGTCATGAGCGAGGCGAGGTGTGCTCACCTGCTGAGCAACAGGGCCTTGAGCGAGTCCACCTGGCTCCTGTAGCAACGTCATGAGCGAGGCGAGGTGTGCTCACCTGCTGAGCAACAGGGCCTTGAGCGAGGCCACCTGGCTCCTGTAGCGACGTCATGAGCGAGGCGAGGTGTGCTCACCTGCTGAGCAACAAGGCCTTGAGCGGGGCCACTCGCTCCTGTAGCGACGTCATGAGCGAGGCGAGGTGTGCTCACCTGCTGAGCAACAGGGCCTTGAGCGAGTCCACCTGGATCCTGTAGCAACGTCATGAGCAAGGCGAGGTATGCTCACCTGCTGAGCAACAAGGCCTTGAGCGAGGCCACCTGGCTCCTGTAGCGACGTCATGAGCGAGGCGAGGTGTGCTCACCTGCTGAGCAACAAGGCCTTGAGCGAGGCCACCTGGCTCCTGTAGCGACGTCATGAGCAAGGCAAGGTGTGCTCACCTGCTGAGCAACAGGGCCTTGAGCGAGGCCACCTGGCTCCTGTAGCGACGTCATGAGCGAGGCGAGGTGTGCTCACCTGCTGAGCAACAGGGCCTTGAGCGAGGCCACCTGGCTCCTGTAGCGACGTCATGAGCGAGGCGAGGTGTGCTCACCTGCTGAGCAACAGGGCCTTGAGCGAGGCCACCTGGCTCCTGTAGCGACGTCATGAGCGAGGCGAGGTGTGCTCACCTGCTGAGCAACAGGGCCTTGAGCGAGGCCACCTGGCTCCTGTAGCGACGTCATGAGCGAGGCGAGGTGTGCTCACCTGCTGAGCAACAGGGCCTTGAGCGAGGCCACCTGGCTCCTGTAGCGACGTCATGAGCGAGGCGAGGTGTGCTCACCTGCTGAGCAGCAAGGCCTTGAGCGAGTCCACCTGGCTCCTGTAGCGACGTCATGAGCAAGGCGAGGTGTGCTCACCTGCTGAGCAACAGGGCCTTGAGCGAGGCCACCTGGCTCCTGTAGCGACGTCATGAGCGAGGCGAGGTGTGCTCACCTGCTGAGCAACAAGGCCTTGAGCGAGGCCACCTGGCTCCTGTAGCGACGTCATGAGCGAGGCGAGGTATGCTCACCTGCTGAGCAACAAGGCCTTGAGCGAGTCCACCTGGCTCCTGTAGCGACGTCATGAGCGAGGCGAGGTGTGCTCACCTGCTGAGCAACAGGGCCTTGAGCGAGGCCACCTGGCTCCTGTAGCGACGTCATGAGCGAGGCGAGGTGTGCTCACCTGCTGAGCAACAGGGCCTTGAGCGAGGCCACCTGGCTCCTGTAGCAACGTCATGAGCGAGGCGAGGTGTGCTCACCTGCTGAGCAACAGGGCCTTGAGCGAGTCCACCTGGCTCCTGTAGCAACGTCATGAGCGAGGCGAGGTGTGCTCACCTGCTGAGCAACAGGGCCTTGAGCGATGCCACCTGGCTCCTGTAGCGACGTCATGAGCGAGGCGAGGTGTGCTCACCTGCTGAGCAACAAGGCCTTGAGCGGGGCCACTCGCTCCTGTAGCGACGTCATGAGCGAGGCGAGGTGTGCTCACCTGCTGAGCAACAGGGCCTTGAGCAAGTCCACCTGGCTCCTGTAGCAAAGTCATGAGCGAGGCGAGGTATGCTCACCTGCTGAGCAACAAGGCCTTGAGCGAGGCCACCTGGCTCCTGTAGCGACGTCATGAGCGAGGCGAGGTGTGCTCACCTGCTGAGCAACAAGGCCTTGAGCGAAGCCACCTGGCTCCTGTAGCGACGTCATGAGCGAGGCAAGGTGTGCTCACCTGCTGAGCAACAGGGCCTTGAGCGAGGCCACCTGGCTCCTGTAGCGACGTCATGAGCGAGGCGAGGTGTGCTCACCTGCTGAGCAACAGGGCCTTGAGCGAGGCCACCTGGCTCCTGTAGCGACGTCATGAGCGAGGCGAGGTGTGCTCACCTGCTGAGCAACAGGGCCTTGAGCGAGGCCACCTGGCTCCTGTAGCGACGTCATGAGCGAGGCGAGGTGTGCTCACCTGCTGAGCAACAGGGCCTTGAGCGAGGCCACCTGGCTCCTGTAGCGACGTCATGAGCGAGGCGAGGTGTGCTCACCTGCTGAGCAACAGGGCCTTGAGCGAGGCCACCTGGCTCCTGTAGCGACGTCATGAGCGAGGCGAGGTGTGCTCACCTGCTGAGCAACAGGGCCTTGAGCGAGGCCACCTGGCTCCTGTAGCGACGTCATGAGCGAGGCGAGGTGTGCTCACCTGCTGAGCAGCAAGGCCTTGAGCGAGTCCACCTGGCTCCTGTAGCGACGTCATGAGCAAGGCGAGGTGTGCTCACCTGCTGAGCAACAGGGCCTTGAGCGAGGCCACCTGGCTCCTGTAGCGACGTCATGAGCGAGGCGAGGTGTGCTCACCTGCTGAGCAACAGGGCCTTGAGCGAGGCCACCTGGCTCCTGTAGCAACGTCATGAGCGAGGCGAGGTGTGCTCACCTGCTGAGCAACAGGGCCTTGAGCGAGTCCACCTGGCTCCTGTAGCAACGTCATGAGCGAGGCGAGGTGTGCTCACCTGCTGAGCAACAGGGCCTTGAGCGAGGCCACCTGGCTCCTGTAGCGACGTCATGAGCGAGGCGAGGTGTGCTCACCTGCTGAGCAACAAGGCCTTGAGCGGGGCCACTCGCTCCTGTAGCGACGTCATGAGCGAGGCGAGGTGTGCTCACCTGCTGAGCAACAGGGCCTTGAGCGAGTCCACCTGGCTCCTGTAGCAACGTCATGAGCGAGGCGAGGTATGCTCACCTGCTGAGCAACAAGGCCTTGAGCGAGGCCACCTGGCTCCTGTAGCGACGTCATGAGCGAGGCGAGGTGTGCTCACCTGCTGAGCAACAAGGCCTTGAGCGAGGCCACCTGGCTCCTGTAGCGACGTCATGAGCAAGGCAAGGTGTGCTCACCTGCTGAGCAACAGGGCCTTGAGCGAGGCCACCTGGCTCCTGTAGCGACGTCATGAGCGAGGCGAGGTGTGCTCACCTGCTGAGCAACAGGGCCTTGAGCGAGGCCACCTGGCTCCTGTAGCGACGTCATGAGCGAGGCGAGGTGTGCTCACCTGCTGAGCAACAGGGCCTTGAGCGAGGCCACCTGGCTCCTGTAGCGACGTCATGAGCAAGGCGAGGTGTGCTCACCTGCTGAGCAACAGGGCCTTGAGCGAGGCCACCTGGCTCCTGTAGCGACGTCATGAGCGAGGCGAGGTGTGCTCACCTGCTGAGCAACAGGGCCTTGAGCGAGGCCACCTGGCTCCTGTAGCAACGTCATGAGCGAGGCGAGGTGTGCTCACCTGCTGAGCAACAGGGCCTTGAGCGAGTCCACCTGGCTCCTGTAGCAACGTCATGAGCGAGGCGAGGTGTGCTCACCTGCTGAGCAACAGGGCCTTGAGCGAGGCCACCTGGCTCCTGTAGCGACGTCATGAGCGAGGCGAGGTGTGCTCACCTGCTGAGCAACAAGGCCTTGAGCGGGGCCACTCGCTCCTGTAGCGACGTCATGAGCGAGGCGAGGTGTGCTCACCTGCTGAGCAACAGGGCCTTGAGCGAGTCCACCTGGCTCCTGTAGCAACGTCATGAGCGAGGCGAGGTATGCTCACCTGCTGAGCAACAAGGCCTTGAGCGAGGCCACCTGGCTCCTGTAGCGACGTCATGAGCGAGGCGAGGTGTGCTCACCTGCTGAGCAACAAGGCCTTGAGCGAGGCCACCTGGCTCCTGTAGCGACGTCATGAGCAAGGCAAGGTGTGCTCACCTGCTGAGCAACAGGGCCTTGAGCGAGGCCACCTGGCTCCTGTAGCGACGTCATGAGCGAGGCGAGGTGTGCTCACCTGCTGAGCAACAGGGCCTTGAGCGAGGCCACCTGGCTCCTGTAGCGACGTCATGAGCGAGGCGAGGTGTGCTCACCTGCTGAGCAACAGGGCCTTGAGCGAGGCCACCTGGCTCCTGTAGCGACGTCATGAGCGAGGCGAGGTGTGCTCACCTGCTGAGCAACAGGGCCTTGAGCGAGGCCACCTGGCTCCTGTAGCGACGTCATGAGCGAGGCGAGGTGTGCTCACCTGCTGAGCAACAAGGCCTTGAGCGGGGCCACTCGCTCCTGTAGCGACGTCATGAGCGAGGCGAGGTGTGCTCACCTGCTGAGCAACAGGGCCTTGAGCGAGTCCACCTGGCTCCTGTAGCAACGTCATGAGCGAGGCGAGGTGTGCTCACCTGCTGAGCAGCAAGGCCTTGAGCGAGGCCACCTGGCTCCTGTAGCGACGTCATGAGCGAGGCGAGGTGTGCTCACCTGCTGAGCAACAGGGCCTTGAGCGAGTCCACCTGGCTCCTGTAGCGACGTCATGAGCGAGGCGAGGTGTGCTCACCTGCTGAGCAACAGGGCCTTGAGCGAGTCCACCTGGCTCCTGTAGCGACGTCATGAGCGAGGCAAGGTGTGCTCACCTGCTGAGCAACAGGGCCTTGAGCGAGGCCACCTGGCTCCTGTAGCGACGTCATGAGCGAGGCGAGGTATGCTCACCTGCTGAGCAACAGGGCCTTGAGCGAGTCCACCTGGCTCCTGTAGCGACGTCATGAGCGAGGCAAGGTGTGCTCACCTGCTGAGCAACAGGGCCTTGAGCGAGTCCACCTGGCTTCTGTAGCGACGTCATGAGCGAGGCAAGGTGTGCTCACCTGCTGAGCAACAGGGCCTTGAGCGAGTCCACCTCGCTCCTGTAGCAACGTCATGAGCGAGGCGAGGTATGCTCACCTGCTGAGCAACAGGGCCTTGAGCGAGTCCACCTGGCTCCTGTAGCGACGTCATGAGCGAGGCAAGGTGTGCTCACCTGCTGAGCAACAGGGCCTTGAGCGAGGCCACCTGGCTCCTGTAGCGACGTCATGAGCGAGGCGAGGTGTGCTCACCTGCTGAGCAACAAGGCCTTGAGCGAGTCCACCTGGCTCCTGTAGCGACGTCATGAGCGAGGCGAGGTGTGCTCACCTGCTGAGCAACAGGGCCTTGAGCGAGGCCACCTGGCTCCTGTAGCGACGTCATGAGCGAGGCGAGGTGTGCTCACCTGCTGAGCAACAGGGCCTTGAGCGAGGCCACCTGGCTCCTGTAGCAACGTCATGAGCGAGGAGAGGTATGCTCACCTGCTGAGCAACAGGGCCTTGAGCGAGTCCACCTGGCTCCTATAGCGACGTCATGAGCGAGGCAAGGTGTGCTCACCTGCTGAGCAACAGGGCCTTGAGCGAGGCCACCTGGCTCCTGTAGCGACGTCATGAGCGAGGCGAGGTGTGCTCACCTGCTGAGCAACAGGGCCTTGAGCGAGTCCACCTGGCTCCTGTAGCGACGTCATGAGCGAGGCGAGGTGTGCTCACCTGCTGAGCAACAGGGCCTTGAGCGAGGCCACCTGGCTCCTGTAGCGACGTCATGAGCGAGGCGAGGTGTGCTCACCTGCTGAGCAACAGGGCCTTGAGCGAGTCCACCTGGCTCCTGTAGCGACGTCATGAGCGAGGTGAGGTGTGCTCACCTGCTGAGCAACAGGGCCTTGAGCGAGGCCACCTGGCTCCTGTAGCGACGTCATGAGCGAGGCGAGGTGTGCTCACCTGCTGAGCAACAAGGCCTTGAGCGAGGCCACCTCGCTCCTGTAGCGACGTCATGAGCGAGGCGAGGTGTGCTCACCTGCTGAGCAACAGGGCCTTGAGCGAGGCCACCTGGCTCCTGTAGCAACGTCATGAGCGAGGAGAGGTATGCTCACCTGCTGAGCAACAGGGCCTTGAGCGAGTCAACCTGGCTCCTGTAGCGACGTCATGAGCGAGGCAAGGTGTGCTCACCTGCTGAGCAACAGGGCCTTGAGCGAGTCCACCTGGCTCCTGTAGCGACGTCATGAGCGAGGCGAGGTGTGCTCACCTGCTGAGCAACAAGGCCTTGAGCGAGTCCACCTGGCTCCTGTAGCGACGTCATGAGCGAGGCGAGGTGTGCTCACCTGCTGAGCAACAGGGCCTTGAGCGAGGCCACCTGGCTCCTGTAGCGACGTCATGAGCGAGGCGAGGTGTGCTCACCTGCTGAGCAACAGGGCCTTGAGCGAGGCCACCTGGCTCCTGTAGCAACGTCATGAGCGAGGAGAGGTATGCTCACCTGCTGAGCAACAGGGCCTTGAGCGAGTCCACCTGGCTCCTGTAGCGACGTCATGAGCGAGGCAAGGTGTGCTCACCTGCTGAGCAACAGGGCCTTGAGCGCCGCCACCTGGCTCCTGTAGCGACATCATGAGCGAGGCGAGGTGTGCTCACCTGCTGAGCAACAGGGCCTTGAGCGAGTCCACCTGGCTCCTGTAGCGACGTCATGAGCGAGGCGAGGTGTGCTCACCTGCTGAGCAACAGGGCCTTGAGCGAGGCCACCTGGCTCCTGTAGCGACGTCATGAGCGAGGCGAGGTGTGCTCACCTGCTGAGCAACAGGGCCTTGAGCGAGTCCACCTGGCTCCTGTAGCGACGTCATGAGCGAGGTGAGGTGTGCTCACCTGCTGAGCAACAGGGCCTTGAGCGAGGCCACCTGGCTCCTGTAGCGACGTCATGAGCGAGGCGAGGTGTGCTCACCTGCTGAGCAACAAGGCCTTGAGCGAGGCCACCTCGCTCCTGTAGCGACGTTATGAGCGAGGCGAGGTGTGCTCACCTGCTGAGCAACAGGGCCTTGAGCGAGTCCACCTGGCTCCTGTAGCGACGTCATGAGCGAGGCAAGGTGTGCTCACCTGCTGAGCAACAGGGCCTTGAGCGAGTCCACCTGGCTCCTGTAGCGACGTCATGAGCGAGGCGAAGTGTGCTCACCTGCTGAGCAACAAGGCCTTGAGCGAGTCCACCTGGCTCCTGTAGCGACGTCATGAGCGAGGCGAGGTGTGCTCACCTGCTGAGCAACAAGGCCTTGAGCGGGGCCACTCGCTCCTGTAGCGACGTCATGAGCGAGGCGAGGTGTGCTCACCTGCTGAGCAACAAGGCCTTGAGCGAGTCCACCTGGCTCCTGTAGCGACGTCATGAGCGAGGCGAGGTGTGCTCACCTGCTGAGCAACAGGGCCTTGAGCGAGTCCACCTGGCTCCTGTAGCGACTTCATGAGCGAGGCGAGGTGTGCTCACCTGCTGAGCAGCAAGGCCTTGAGCGAGGCCACCTGGCTCCTGTAGCGACGTCATGAGCGAGGCGAGGTGTGCTCACCTGCTGAGCAACAGGGCCTTGAGCGAGTCCACCTGGCTCCTGTAGCGACGTCATGAGCGAGGCGAGGTGTGCTCACCTGCTGAGCAACAAGGCCTTGAGCGGGGCCACTCGCTCCTGTAGCGACGTCATGAGCGAGGCAAGATGTGCTCACCTGCTGAGCAACAAGGCCTTGAGCGGGGCCACTCGCTTCTGTAGCGACGTCATGAGCGAGGCGAGGTGTGCTCACCTGCTGAGCAGCAAGGCCTTGAGCGAGGCCACCTGGCTCCTGTAGCGACGTCATGAGCGAGGCGAGGTGTGCTCACCTGCTGAGCAACAGGGCCTTGAGCGAGGCCACCTCGCTGCGCAGGCTCCTCAGGTCGTCGGACTGCTGCTGCACGCCGGCCAGCTCCGTGCCGACACGTACCAGCTCGCTGCGCAGCCCCTCCACGGCCCCCAGCAGCTCCGTCCTCAGCTCGTCCAGCAGCCGGGCGCTGCTCTTGCGCGGCTCCGTCGAGAACAGGCGGTGCTCCACGTAGCGCTGGAACAAGGGGCCCCGGTGTCGCCCGGCGCTCTCCGCTGCAGCTGGCGACGACGCTGGGCTACGGGGCCAGTACCTTGTACAGCACGTAGACCGCGTACACTAGGCCCGCCAGCAGGGCGGCTGTGTTGCCCACGTCCCTGAACCTGGACCACGGCGAGAGCGCAGGCAGTGCGACCGGCGACAGGGAGGCTGGCAGCTGCTGGAACAGGTTTACACTTGCATTTTTAAACATCTGATTCCTTATATCCTAGGTTGCAGGTAACAAAAAATAGTTTGGTTTAATGGGTAAAAATATTATGAGTAAAGCTACTACTAACAATACAGGTAAGAGTATCAATGCATATATTTCAATATTTCCAAAAACTAGTAATTTTTAATAATGAAACAATAATATTCTAATAGGGTTGTTAAGGATGAATTGATATCTAAATAGGGAAGACATGAATAATGATTAACATGAAAATAAACTGTAATGTGAATGATTTGGTAAGATATGCAGATCTTGGCAAGTAAGTACGTTGGTATTTTGTTCTAAACGAAAATGTGACAGTAATACAATGCCTGTTCTTCTGGGTGGTGTACTCTTGCTAAAACCGATATACAAGAGACATAATTTTATTTACTTTTCATTGAAAATTTTCCTTGCTAATAAGTTCAGATAATTCTTCACTTGTTCCGCACACCTTTATGAAAATGTTCCCTCGATCAGGGATGGCAAACCTTTATTGGTAAATGTACCAGTGCTAATCAAGCTTCTTTCAAAAATTTTCCCTCATTAAAAGGTTTACCATGCTGGGGAATGATATCTGCAGCCGAGAAACATAAAGCACATGTATGACAATCCTTACTAAAATATTTAATCATAGACGTCAACTGTCTATTCCTCTCTTTCAATGCATATGCAATAAATTCCTTTTGCTCTGATTCACTTTTTTGACAAAGAGATTTGTGATTTGTTTCATATTGTCGTTTTACAGACAATGTTCTACACACCACTGTTCCAGAACACGTAACACACACTGCTTTATCGCCTGATTAATCATGCCATGTTTCTCAGTTCACAAAAAGTGAAAGTTTGACACTCATCTTGCATGCACTTTTTTTTTTTTTTTCAAACTAGCCACGCCAAGGGATACGATTTAAAACGTTGAAATCCAAATTGCAGTTTGACAACGTACGAATGAAAACAAATGAAGTGTGCGCTCACCGATACCGTTCTGACACCGATACAAGGGTCACATGACATCAAGTACGTGGATACAAGTTTTGGATTGAGTAAGTTGATTCTTTAATAATTGCATGACCGAATTATTTTGTCGCGTGCCACCACTTGTTCCCCATCCGTGCCCTGGACAATAAACTTAAATTTTTTAACCCCCTCAAGATTTCTTTGTACAGAATTTTACCCTACATGAGTGGTTATAATAGGAACCTGACTTGCATGTTTCACCCGCAATGAAACAAGCCACAAACAGCGTGCCGAGAGGACGCGGGAGGGGGGAGCGAGGCAGCACCTGCGCCTGGGCCTGGAAGGCGTCCCGCTGCGAGCGCTGGAAGGCGGCCGCCACCTCCTGGTCCGACAGACCCTTGCCCTTGAGGAAGGCGTGCTGGCGGCTGTGAGGACTCCTCTGCACCGCGGGGTTGCGCAGGAACGCCACCGCCGTGTTTACCTGCGGCAGTTCGTCAGGACGTGTCGGGTGGCATGGGCCCATCAAACACACTCATTTTATTTCAAATAATTTTTACTTCAATTAATTGCGCAATTTTTTTGTGGGTTCAGGAGATCTCAATAGCCAGGTGCCATCCTAAGCAAAGCATAGAACAGTGATGAGGGCCACAGACGCTGTTCACTACTTCGGCCTAGAGACCGAGCTGTGACGAGGAATCGTATGTTATCAAAAACTTGTGCAAAATTCAAGAGATCCTACTGGGCAAAGGTTTTTAGCATGAACACTGTGCAAGTATGAAGTTTTGGTGGATATTTGCCAGCACCAAGTGTCATGTTCGTATACTCGATGTGGCTCAAGGGTTGTTTTACTCACTGTCTCTTTTAGACTTTTACTCTTGAGGCGCTCTTGAAACGCGGTTTTCTGGGTAAATACAGGAACGTGTGTAAGTGCTTGAAAAGAATTTTCTAAATTGTATTATTACTTAGCAGAAAAGCCACACTATAAGAATATTACCTGAGCACCTTATGTTGTCACAACTCCAAGTTGTAGTACAGCCAATCAGAGCGCACCAGCCATACCAAGTTATGGTTAATGCTATTAGTTATAAATTATTTATTCAGATTCAACACCTCTTCGACAGTGAGGACATGAGATGCAAGAGATGAGGGAAACTATCAAATGAGATTCTGTAACGGAATGCACCGCCGGTAAAACCAGAGTACTCCAAGAGGACCCTCTGTACTATTTCACTGGCCAACGTTTACCAATCAGAAAAATTACTTGTTTGATACCACCAGGAATCGAACCAATATCGGCCCCATGGAAGACCGTAGTAATACCACGGATTTCGGTTAGGCCTAAAACAATTATATCGCCAGCCGAACTGCTTTAGTCAGTAATGCAGTAACACGCTTTTACTTGGTAAGCAAAAGTCTAGCAGTGCTAAACAAAATAGGCATTAAATTTACTGGGCATAAATCGTCCAATTTATTAACGTAAACTTAAGTACAACCACCTACCAAGTTCTCCCTAAGCGGAGTTTGTTGCTGAATTTCACCGACCCGGTCGTCCCCATCTAAAGTCATATTCTTGCAGAATTGAAAACACTCTAGTTCAAAGCCACATTTAAATTCTAAATAATGACATTTGAAAAACTACATGCTAATGGAAAATTCACTATCATTCGTAATAGCAAAAGATAACACAAAACAGTAAACATTTTGTAATCACCAGGCAGATTCGTCAAAACGTTTTTTGTTTACATTTTGGTAACAACTTGTTTACAAAACTGGCTGAGTTCCTTTTTAGTAAAGATAGTCATGAACTTAAGAAACGTTGAAGATTGTCATCGAATTGGTCTTTTCTAATGCTGATTATGAAGTCAGTTTTGCATTTTAAAACACATCAATTCAGAATACCTAAAGGCCCTGTAACACTGCTAAATATTTTTTTCAACATTCATATTTGAAAAGATAGATGGAGTGGTATTGTGGATGGAATTTTTTTTTTTACAATTTTCTCCATTAACTAAATTTGACTAGATCAACTCATATATATTTTAAGTCATGTCACTTCAAAGATTTTTTTCGGTCTGAGCTATCTCAAACCTTTCAATTGTAATCTCAATTTTGAAATTAAATAATGTAACAAAGAGTTATATGAAATTTTTGAACTTGTTATTATACTTGAGCTTTCAAAATTTTTTGAACATGTTGAGCAGACAGCGAGCTTGGTGGACATAAAAATTCTAAATGCGTGCTGAGGAACTTAGAGATCGCTGGGCGATCCGTCGTTAACCCTTATTTCTTACTACCGCATCTGCACTCGCTTTCAAACTAGTGATGAGCAGAACGGTTCTTTTGACCGAACCGGTACTTTCGGAACAGTTCCGTGAAAGATTCGTTCAGAACGATTCGTTCATCTCGGTCATTTCGTTCTTTTCTGTGAATAGGATCTGGCTCTTTTATCAGGTGTCGTAACTCGTTCATCCTTTAGAGTATTGGCTACGTGTTTGCTTCCAGCCTCCCCTCGTTATCGCGTGACCCGATAACGAGAGGAGGCTGGATCGCGTGGGTGGTTATCTTTATCTACTCTGCATGGGTAAATGAAATTTCAAACGTCTAGTTGTATACTGACTGTTATAAAATTATTGACTGTTGATCGCTGCAAATGCTTCATGCAGTGATTCTATATAATACGGGAGCATTAAATCTAAGAATGTTAGGTACGAAAGTGATCTTCCTTAACTTTAATTTGTAATCGCACTATTATAGCTAGTACTTTGCCGTCGTCCGGGGTCTCGGGCTCGAGTCCCGGTGTGGCTCCTAGTGGGAAAAGGCGGTTCTTGCTACGTATTGTCCGGGTGGGCGCCAGACTAGCTCGGTTCTAGTCGTGAGTTTGGGGGTCGTGGATGTATGTGCCCCTGCGTGGCCCACTAGGGCCGGCGGCGGTGTTGCGTGAGATGATTTTAAATAAGAGGCGTGGAGTTGAGGTGGTGGTGTCGTACCTTTTATTCATAGGAACGAGTCGTACACAATACAACACTCTACAGAGGTCCCCGGGGGGGGGGGTTTACTCGTTATTCCGTGGCGCCGTATGGTTTGTGTTCCGCGTTACGTGGCCTCGGACGCTGTTACGTCTCATACGTCTCACTGGTTACACAGGTAACGTAATTTCGTAACACAAAGGCGGGACACAAAATACACTGAATTAAGGGGGTGCGCACAAGTTACGTTGCACTCGTTACTCGGGTAACGTAAGTTAGCAATACAAAGTACGGGACACAAAAATACACTGAATTAAGGGGGCGCGCACAAATTACGTGGCACTCGTTACTCGGGTAACGTAAGTTAGCA